>NW_027153205.1:96682-97079 GCF_002600585.1 Cystoisospora suis
TCTTCTCCTTCTTCGTCCTCTTCTTCCTCTCAACATGCAAGTGCAGTATCGATATCTCATCATCCTATAAGTAAATCAAAAGGATTTCCAGGGGCAGGGAAAGGCAAAGCCAAGCCGAAAGGTGGGGGGGTAGGGATGTGTAAAGGAAAGAAAGGAGGCAAACAGATAAGTGGAGCTCGGATGAATGATTCCTATGCTGTCTCGGTATGTCCCCGATGGATGTTCGGCATCAGATAGACTACATCGATTTTTATGAGAAGGAAGATGGTTTCTAAACAGGATATTAGATGGATCTCGATCTGTATATGTAGATAGTGATCAGAGAAGGTATCTGTGTATGAATGCACACGTATGTAGATGTATCTATTCTATTCATGTGCATGCGTCCGGGCATTTC
>NW_027153205.1:97295-100325 GCF_002600585.1 Cystoisospora suis
TCCTTGCCTTTAACGACTCCCCTGTCTATTCTTCTTATTCTTGTTTGTCTTCTCCTTCTCCTTTCTTTCTGTTGAAGAGGTTTGTTTTCCGTCTCCTTTCTTTTCTTGCATCTTTTTTGCTTTTTGTCTTCTTCTTCGTTGGTATCCATTCTCGTCTCTGCAGTTTCCCAATGCGCTACCAGTGAAACAGGTGATTTGGGCGAAAGATTCGCATGCGGGTGTATGGAGGCTCTGCTCTATAGTCCATGCGCGGTAAGGAAAAGACACGGGGAAGGGATGGTGACGGGGGGGAAGCCTTTTTCTGGGTAAGGTGTACATACACCTGGAAACGCGGAAGTCCTCGGTAGATGTAAGCCTATCAGGAGAGACTTGGATGTCCTCTGTCCTTTGACTTAACCCTCCAGGTTCTCATTTCTTCTTAGGGGAGATCTTCGTGGTGCATGCCCTTATATCAATCACGATCGCTAGCCGTATAGTCTATGTATTCATCTGTATCAGTCATCTATCTATCTATCTATCGATCTATCTCTAAACCCTATTCTATCACACTATCTGTCCGCCCGCTCGTCTACGAATACTTCGATCAAGTACAGCACATGGTACTGGATGTATATGTGTGTGGACTCATGTGTATGGACATGTCGAATTACTTTCACTTCTCCGTTGTGTATGAAGGGGGCCGGGATGTCTTCTGTTGTGAATCCACATCAAGATCTGCGTAGATGGTAGTCTCATAGAAGAAGAAGAAAGAGAAGAAGGAAAGAGATATAGTTCACTCAAGTCATCCATCAAATGTTGCTATACGGCGAAGAATTCTATCAGCGGAATCGCTAAAACCCTACCAGGAGGAACAGAAGCAGAGATTTCTTTCTTGTCTTTGGTTTTCTTTCTTTCCTAGATTTCGGACGTCCTCTCGCCCTACACCTCACAAATCTTCTTCTTCGTCATCTTCTTCTCTTTCTTCACCTGACTTCTCTTTGGATTCTCACCATCATTCTTCTTCTTCAGCTGCGTCATCCTCACTTCCTTCTTCAAGCGACAAAGTAGACAGTCTTCCTTCACCAGATGACTACGACTATTACGTTCACTTCCTTGGCTTTGATAGACGGTAAGAGAAAAAAGAAAAGAATGGAAGAAGAAAACGTCCTTTCTCTTCACAGTGGCAAGGACACACACATGACTTTCTCCCAGATAAGGAGGCCGGAAAATCTCTTGTCTATCTGCTTCGACATATTGTCCACATGTATACCTATAGATATCTACATACATCTATATGTATGTTGTCTGCATCACTATCTGTTTACGTATATTCACCTATACCTATGCTGCATGTGTAGGGTTTGATCGATGAGTAGGGTTGTGTGGCTGGGTGACGCATTGGGGGGTTTGTCTGTCCCACTGCAAGAAAAGAATCTGTATCCAACATGTGCGAAATACAAGAAGAAGCTTCAGTTCACTCACACCCCTATGCATACCTATGCGTCTATACATGCAAAAGGTATTCATAGAAAGATGTGTAGGTGAAGGTTACGTATGCAGGTCATTTTGACTCCTTCTCCTGTCTGTGTTTCTGATGTGTGCGCACGCCTGAATGCATGCATTCATGCAGTCTTGATCAGTGGAAATCTTGGGAAGAAGTGCGAGAGAATGAATGCGATCTTCCTCCCGATGAACCAACCGTCAGAGAAATCCCTGAATCCAGTGATGATGAGCATGCGGGTACGAAAACTAAACACCAGAGAGAGGAGGAGAAGAAAGGCAGTCTCTACCCACTGTGGCCACCTATCACCGTAAAAATCTCTTTGTATATTCTGTCTAATATCCTTAGTCCCGGAAGCTTGGTTGAGTAGAGGTTATTCCTTGTGTCATCTTGGTGAATGCTGCGAAAAGGGCGAAGGTTCTCAAACAGTCGTGCTTACCTGAGAGTTTTTACACTGTCTGTAAGAGGAGAGAGATGTCCGTGTTTCTCCGAGAGATAAGTGCATGCACAAAATGCATGCGGGCATGTGTATGCCTGTATGCACGGCATATGTTTGGAGACGTATGTGTGAATGTGCATGTGTCTATGGATACGTATGTATGTAAGTATGTGTGGATCTGTATGTATTTAGTGATGGGGCCAGAAGTTTGTGAATGAAGAAAACACGCTGTTGAACCATAAAGAAGTACCTTTCTTTCATAAAGAAGACAAAGTTGCCAGCGCATGTCCAGCCATGGTCAGGGAAGCTCCTCCCGTTGTCCCAAGCAAAGAGATTCAGTGTTTTCTTTTCCCGATTTCTTTCTTTCTGAGATCTTTCTCAATGGATCGAAACCCTAATGTTTTCTCTCCACTGTCTGTCTGTGATTCTCAATGTTTCTTTGCTTGTGTCTCTCAGGAATGGACGAGGAATATCTAAGAGAGCATGAGGAGGCAACGAAAGTGAAGAGTATCAGCCGGATACGTATGGGTCGTTATAGTGTCGATACTTGGTACTTCTCTCCTTACCCGCGTCACTTTCAGAACATTCATACTCTCTTCATCTGTGAATTCTGCCTCTCTTTTTTCAAGTGAGTTCCCTATCTATCTATCTATCTATCTACCTATCTATCTGCCCACTCATCTATCTATCTATCTGTTACACTCTTATTTTGCCTGGTCGGGAGAAACGTCCTTGTCTTCCTCATTTCTTTCTTTCCTGCTCTCTCTCGATTCTCTCTCAAGTGTGGTTGTATGTGTAGTCAACGGAAAAGAAAGCGTTTTCATTCCTGGCTTGCTTCAAGCTCAGTCATCTTAGTGTGCTGCTAGGGAACAGAAGGGAAGCAGGCGAGATGGGAAGGAGTTGAATGAGAGAGAAGACAGTCCTGGGGTCGTTTGTCTTTCTCTGCAGAAAAAGCTAAAAACTGAGAAACAAGAAACCTGTGAGAGTGGGGAAGGAGGGGTAGAGGAGGAGAGAAAAGCAAAGAAATGAGAGAAAGCTTTCTCGTGAGGAAGGAGCTCCAACACAATCAGTCAAGAGGAGTACGAGATAGATAGATAGATAGATTGCGGAT
>NW_027153205.1:100421-114344 GCF_002600585.1 Cystoisospora suis
AGATAGATAGGTAGGTAGATAGACCGTGGTCCTTTTCTTCGTTGGGATAGGGGGAAAGTTTGGACTTCGGTGCATGCAAGGGCTGGAAGGAGGAAATCGGAGTCTGTCGATTCGCAAGTTTCGATTGCTCGCTGGGTGCGGGTGTTCAGGCCTGGAGAGACGTCATCATTCCTATGCTCTCGTGAACCAGATGTTTCTTCTGGTTGGCTTGTCTGTGTGTTTTTCATCTTTCTTCGACAGGTTAGAGACAGAGCTTTCAAGGCATATGCAGCTCTGCGAGTGTAGACATCCTCCTGGCAACGAGATTTATCGGTGAGTTCGAGGAACGAGAAACAGGGAGGAGGACCCACTGCATACTTGACGTGTCCTGTACATACACATGTACACTTGGCTAATTACGACACTCGAATCGCCCTTGCTTCTGTCACGTTAGACATCTGTATGTGTTGGTTTTCTGTGTGGTGGTGTATTCTTCTCTATCGCGTTCTTCTCAATCCGTACAACTGTCATTTCTTCCCCATCCATTCGACTTGTGTAAGCAGATCTCTTTGTATCCACAAGAATTTCCTATTGACCCTGGTCTTCTTTCTCTTCACCCCTACTTTCTTCTTTCTCTACATGGCTGATGTATTGCACGGGCTCTCTATCTCTGTGCCTCCTGCTAGTCACCATGCATACCGTCAAAGAGTTCCAGCACATATAGGTGGGACATCTCTGGACAGCTTCTCTCTCACGCAAGGGCCGTCTATAGAGTCGTATGTCTCCGTGGCGGTGTGTTTCTTTCCCTGCATCTGTAGAGAGACCAGGAATGTGCATTTCTCGCTGCCAGACAGACAGAAAGACCAATGATAGGCCAGCACAGAACCCTGTATTCTTTCGTCGTACTGAAAAGTTACTAGTACCGGCGGTGGAAATCAATTTCAACGGCAGACATGTTTGCAGACAGGAATAGAGGCAGTAGCAACAGCCGATGTAAGGTTTCTTGCCTCTTACTTACTCATATTCTTCTTGCGAAGATTTTCATCTAGACGTTAAGTGAGTCGCTACACAAGGCTTCTCGTGTTGGCCTCATTCATTCTTCTGAATCGATTGAAGAGAGAGGTGCGACAAAGAGAGATACCTCGGCATTGCTTCTGCTTTTCTTCACTCACGCCTCTTCTTCTTTCTTTACCAACACTCCTTTCTTCGCACGCCCCCAATGGGAAGAAGGAGGGGTGGGAAGGTGTATGTGTTTGAAATAGACAGGAAGCCTGTGAACTAATGGAAGGAGGAAATGGAAGGGTCAATCAAGAGCTTCCTTCTCTCTTTCTTCTTTCGACTTTGGTAGTAGTTTTGTTTTCTTGCTTGTTTGTAAATTGTTTTCAGCGATACAGACATTGCGATGTTTGAGGTGGATGGGAACCACTGTCGAGTCTACTGTGAAAATCTCTGCTTTCTTTCTAAGCTCTTCCTTGACCATAAAACTCTACGGTGAGGAGAGGATCTTCCACATCAACATTGAAGAAGATGTATTTCCTACCTCTTCTTGGATATGCACGAGTAGAGGAGAGAAGAAAGTTCACCTGGGTTCGTCTTTAGAAAACAAGGAAGATCCATGTGTTCTTGCATGCGTTTCTTTCTTTTCTTGTTCGATAACTGATGTATCAATATCTTATTCATATATGTATCGCTAGATACGTACCTTTACTTATGCAGGGGTAGGAAACGATGTGTGTGGCTCTGTGTACACGGGGGCATGTAGTTTGGCGAAAGACGAGCAAGGGGAAGGCCATCCGTAGTCACTTGCTGCAAGTGTACGGAAACAAACCGTAGATTCATGTATAGGTGTGTCTGATAAGGGAGGGGGTCCACAGTGGTCGTCTCGCTGTTTCTATCTCTATCATCTATGGTCAACCTGTCTTTCTGTCCTTATCTATTTTTTTCTATCTGTTTGCTACTCGTTATCTATCTGTCTTCAGTCTACTCTGGCGATGTATGTTTCGCTCCTCGTATCAGTGTAGTGTACATTTCACACGTTTCTTTCTGTAACGCAACTCACTAGGCTAAACCAAGCAGCGGGTTCTCTTCTCTTTTCTGTCGGTCTGTCTGTCTTTTATACAAACGTGTATAGACAGATTATACGTATGTGTGTATGAGGAGAGATGATATTATGATTGTCATCGCGACTGTTGAGGCCAGTCTTATATATATCTATCTATCTATCTTCAGTCTATATATATTCAATGTCTTTGTCGATCTAGTTTCGATTTGTTTCTCTATCTTTCTGTGTCTAATCTGTCTGGCGTTGGTCTGTCAACCTATCTGTCTATGTCGTCATTGTCTATTGTGTTGGCATGCTTTTTTTTTTGTAGGCATCCAGTCAATTTGTTTTTGTTCTATGTGATGACCGAGATTGATGAGAAGGGCTATCATATCACGGGGTACTTCTCGAAGGAAAAGTATTCAAAAAACAATGTATCTTGTATCCTCACTCTACCTCAGGTACCTCCGTACGAGCATACAACCCCGCTTTGTCTTCCCTTCTATCCTCTCATTTCTTCATGGCCTTCACACACACATATGCGTCATCTTCTGTTCTTCGGTCCCTTTCTCGCCCACGACAGCACAGCCAGTCACTTTTTCTCTTTTAGGTCATCTCTCCCCTGTATAAATACGCGTGTATGTATTTCTGCCGGACTGTTTATTCATCTGTACATCTGTCTGTCTACACTTGTTCTTTCTCCAAACTATCTATCCATCTCTCTATCTTCCATGTCTTTCATCGATCTCTCTTTAGTCTCTCAATCTATCTATCTCTAATCTGTCTATCTCTGCATAGCTGCATAAACACGTACTCCTGTGAGAGGGGGCAGAGGTTGCTTTTCTCCCTGCATGTCGATTGCTGTAGGGTTAATGATTTTCAACTGCATGTGGTCAGCCTTCCTTACCAGCTCATCTTCCTCTCTCCCTACGCTGATGTATCCTCTGATATGAACCGAATTTCCAAGTACCTTTGAAAGGCCGTCTCGAGTTTGTTCTTTTCTTCTTTAACGGATAGAAACAAAACGAGAAGTGACTCATCACCTACTTATTTAGCAGCTTCGACGGCAGAATAGAATACTTGTAGTTTTGTCGCCTTCCATCCTGTTGTAGAAAATATATGTCTTTTCAAGTGAAGCTTCTTCCTCATAGTCTAAAGATTTTCATTCACGGGGGAGAGATATTCGTCCGTTATCGTTCTTTCTCTCTTTTGTGTATGTGCACCCCTCTCACTCCGGGTACCTATCTGTCTGTAAGCAAAGCAGTACGTTTCCGTTGACTGTATATGAAGAGGAGGAACGCATGCAACAGGGACGGAGCGTGTGTCGATCTCCTCTGTGTGTGTGTGTGCCTTAATATCTTTCTGCGGTGTGCATACACAGCATCAACGAAAAGGATACGGAAAGTTTTTGATCAACTTCTCCTATGCTTTATCACGAGCTGAGAGGAAAGCGGGGACACCTGAGCGCCCTCTCTCTGACCTTGGAAAGGCTTCGTATGTCGCATTCTGGACGGAGGTTCTCATCAAAACTCTTTTACAGAGAGGGGAAGATCGTGTATCTGTCCAGGTTAGTCGATCAGAACAATGGGTGAGATGTACGCTGTTGTTCTACTTCACCCCCATATCTCTTCCTTCTATTGTCTTTTTTTCAGAGGTCACTCTATCTTCTTCTCTTTCATATCTTTCTGTCTTCTTGTGTCTCCCGTACCTTTCTGTCATAGAATCAAACACTTTCAAGTGTACAGTTCTTTCTTTCTTTCTTGTATGCAATTCGTCTGCTTGAGAAATTTCTACCTTCGCAACAAACGGAAGCTCAATCAATGCTTCTACTACTACTGTTTGTATGGGATCGTAGCGCCCTATACAATATCTTTGCATATCTCTCATGCCTGTACATGTATATCTATACATATACGCGTACATATTTGTGGAGAGAGACAGAGACACGCACCACGTAAAGATAGACATGTGTGTGAAAGAACTCGCAACAAAAGTGTATCCATCTATTGCATGCAGTGTCCGAATAGTATTGCACTCTTCTCAGAAGGTCTACCTATAGTCTGAGGAACCTCGATAGTTGGGGAGACGTCTACAGTAGACGTACAGTGATAGTAGGTATTATGTTCAAGGCACTTCTCCTCGTTCTGTCGTTTTCTCCTTTTCCATCTTCGCTTTTTGTCCGTCTTTCTTGATCAAAGCTACGTTGACTAGTAGGCGAAATGGCGTGCTGTCTCTTTTTTCCTGAACTGATTGACTGCCGGTTTCCTATTTCTGTCAAGAAAAAGAACCAAAGAAGTTCTCTGGTTGTATGTGGGGGGTGGATGCTCAGGAGCTTTCTCAATTGACGTGCATCGAGACTGCGGATATCCTAGCATGTTTAGAACACCACGGAGTGTTGAAGAGTAAAGGAGATTGTTTTTTCCTTCTTCTACCTCAGCAGAAAGTTAAAGCTCTCCGTGAAGCTGCTGGACGTCCATCACGCGCTGTCAATGTAGAAGATCTTCACTGGATACCTTATGATCGATATCTTATGCCCTTTGAGTACAGCCCTCAGGCATAAGCTACGGCTCTCGATTCTAGCCAGCAGTTACACCTATACAGCTGTATGAGGCATCGTACATTCACGATCCCGAGGTGTATGTGCAGCCGGCCTCCTGGAGGACAGAGCGGGGCGGGAGCACGATTCTCAGACAGATACATGAAGTGAGCTGAAAAGTGGCCAGTCAAGTTGACAGTCTTCGTCATCCGGCAGAAGCGTGTGATTTCGGTGTTCGTTCCCCTATCTTCCTCTTCTGTGGTGCCATAGATGTACCTCGTACCGATTTCATCTTGATAATTGCCCTATTGAGTTTTTACTCGTGCTTCACCTGTTATTGTGCATATATTGTTTTTTCTTCATTTCTGTGTTTTTGGATGTATACCTATCAGTATTCATGTCTATCTCGTGCGAATAACTTTTCTTTTCATTGACGTCAAGAAAGCGGAGAGAACGATTAAAAAGGAAAGAACGAAGTCTAAGTCAGCTCTTTTTGTTGGAGACACTTGTACAATCAGAACGAAGACAAGGGTAACAATAAAAAAAAAAGAGATGAAGGTAGAAGGCGTTTGCTTGAGCTCAGGGGCTCCTGCACAGACGTCAGACGGGTGAACAGGTACATATCGTCAAGATTCGCCAACTTGTTACTGCTATATAGGCTTTTCTCCTTTCTAGAACAACGTAAACAGCGACGTGTTGAAAGCGCCTACCCATTTGAGTCTTCCGATCCGACTGAAACCCCTCGGGGGGGAGGTTCGCAGCAGGTAGAAAATGCCTTCATTCAGACTAGCCATACACTTTCCGTGGCGACAAAAGACGAAAGTAGCTTCTCAAAAAGGCAGCTAGACACACCAAGCTAAGAGACAGAAGTGATGGAGTATATCCGATAGAGCCAAGGTTACCTTCCTACCTCTGTACATCCTTGTGGTCTTCTGTGTGGGCTGTTGTCAATCCGACATCCCGCCTAACTAATTTCTTCGGTCGAATCTCTGTCTTTACGTTCGAGCGAAAAAGAAATTGCTGCTTCCTTTAAGATATCCACGTAGGTTCTGTCTAACCCTCACTTCCCTGCTCGTCTTCCCTCATTTTTGGCTCCACGACAACTAGGATTGTGTCCCTTTCCTTAAGGTGGTGATGGTACATAAGGGTAGGTAAGTCGATTGCTTCAGCCGTGAGCCGTATCCGCCCCCAGAGCTTGCTGTAAGAACAACACGTCCTTTGTTGTATCCGGACGAAGGTTTTGCGGGAAGGATCTTCATTTGTGTTTCTACTTCGGGTGTTGTGCAAGGTGTCTCAACCGGTGGTCGCAGAAAGACCACAAAACAAAAGGCCATTCATCTGCACTCACCTTTCAACTACTCACGATAGCCTACGGTGGATCAAGCCACTCCAGTACACCCTTTGTAATGTATGCAAGCCTAGTAGGGATCGCGTTTTTTGTAGAAAGAGGTAAGTGTAGGGCAGTTCTGCTGTTGTGGACCAGGACGAGGGGTGGTTATTAACCGGCGCTTTTTTGGGTCTCTCCTTCGCTTTGATTTTTGTTTTTTCCATTTCGTTTTCAGTTACTTTCTTGATTGGAAGTGTTGCTTTTGCATCGCAAGTTCTCCGGACATTCTAGCAGATATTCCCTTAGGTATCAGAAGATCTGTTTTGCATCGGTCTGTTCCTCTACATGCGACACCTCCGCACTTCCACCTGGTGTTGACAAGTCGAAGGAGGACCCAGAGAAGGTAGTCAAGTGATCTCTGCCCTTGCTCTCTTACCATGGAGGCAGGCGTATGCGCTATGGATGTGTTAACTTAGAGATACTCTCTCTGCATGTGCGCACGTAGTTAGAAGAAGCACAAGGGTCGTGGCTGCGGACAAACAAATCCCGACTACTGAGAAATTACGCCGCTTGCTGGTCGTACGCAGAAGCGCTTCGACCGTTCTTCTAATAACGGTGCTTCGATCCAACCAAAGGATCCGTCACAATCACTGGCTGAGTGATAGTAACTCGCCAGTTCATTCACCCTGCGGGGCAGGAATCAACTTTGAGCTGTTTCTCACCAACTGAGAATTAGACCTGAACTGTACAGGAGACGCCGCTCGAGGTGGGTTTCTCAGTCTGATGAAATGGCTCAGCCCCTTGACACGCGAGAGAGCTTGCACGATGTCGCGTCGGCCCTGCCAACCAAGCGGACACGTATACCAGGGGCGGAAGCTTCTTTTTCTGCGTAGTGTAGCCTACCGCTTCCCCGGGCAACACCTGCGCAGTAACGCATGATTAACAAGTCTGAAAGAGTCACGTGCATATAGATTGAACTCGTATGTGGCAACATAGTAACTCCCTTGAACGGTCCCCCGAGAGTAATCACCCCCTCGCACCCGGTCGCTTTTTTCTATGCCAGAATTTGAACCAGAATGGACCGTCATAGAGCTGCGGAACTTGTGCGGCCCGCCAGTCCTTGAAGCGAACTCGACGGGCCCACTGATCCTGTGAGTGCAGCACCGCTATGCGCCGACGAACTCGGTCCTCGATTTCACACAAACTGAGGAAGACACTGCCATGTTCCGAAGAGGGGTGCGAGGACGTGGAGTTTCTCTGCTCCGGCGTGACAGGCGCCTGGTTCGTCTTCTCCCCTCCTGCACCAGTTCTCCTCGTCAGATCGGCAGAACGGCGGCCCGAGGAAGGCACCTGCCGGTGCTGCAGTTGCTGAGGGCTGTGGCCTGCTTGAGAAGTACCACTTGAACTGTCCTTGACCTGGGCTCGCGGCTCCTGCTGGTGACCGGTCACGAGACTGTCAGCACTCCCAAACCTGCTCTTGGACAGAGCTTGATCTTTTCCCGACGCAGAAGACTTTCCAAAACCTGGAGGAGATGACAAAGAAGTAGATACTGCAGGGCCCCCCTCTGTATTACCTGTCGGCCCTACAGAGTCCGGCTTGGAACCAGCGCGTGAGTGCGCTGGCGAATACGGCTCTCGCCGCCCGCGTCCTTGATGAACGAAGGTGCTGAGGTGGTTACGATGGGGAACCTGGAAGAATGGCGGTGGCGCGCCACCTGGTGATGCGCTGGCCTGGGCCCGGGGCCAGAAAAGAAGTTGCGGCCGATGGCCGCAGGTCGCATCATGACGGGAGATGGCAGGCGGGGTCGAAGTGGAAAAAGGCACAAACCATGGTGGCATCTTGTACGGACGGGGATAGGGTTTCCATTGTGAGCGATGTGAGAGCCGAGTAAGTGAAGGCCCCTCTGCTGCAGATTCGGCGGGCGACTCAACCGCGAAAGCGCAGCTCGAAACTGTGGGAAACGGAGGAGGGGGACAGGCTGTGAGCGGCGGACGGCAGCTGCCGACAGCCGCCCTCCTGTTTCGGGAAAGGTGCTGCGTTAGGCTCATGTGGTTTGGGCCGATGCAGTAGAGCTGTTTAGAGGGTTTCCAGCGGAGCAGGCTCCCGAGGCAAGGAATTGAGGACGCTGAAACGCGGCAAGTGATGTAAACAGGCCTACGCCTCCCCGTGGCCGCTCAGCTCTCAGGCGAGCACGCGGCCGAGTGTAAAGAAAAATTACTCAGAGAATCAAATGATTTCCGCAGAAATAAGAAGGGGCACCGAAATGGCGCACTAAGGAAACCCAACACGTGCTGGCGCCGGGGGACCTTCAAAGACGGTAACGTGCAAGGAGAGGCATCCCGAAGAAAAGAGCACCGAAGGAGGGGTGACAACTTGATCAGCCATTATTGCCAACGGAAAGCATGGGTAGACTCAAACATCGGAAGAGCTAGAAACTCAGACATGGTCAGAGTATGCGTATCTGTTTTGCTGGGCCTAGTCGGTTTTCTATGCAGGACTGCTACCGGGTTTGTTGCATGGACCTGTCGAAAAGTCGAGGATTTTCCGTCGCTGACTGGCCGAAAGTGCAGTGGAGGACGCAGGCGCAGTCGTGAGAATGCTGCACACTTCCGACCAGTTGCTCTGTCACTGCTTGGAGTCCGTAAGTGTATATGGCATCGGCTGTGGGAGACGCAGAAGCACCTTTGATCATATGAGAAGGCTTAGTTGCCCACTCTCGGAAAGTAGGAGGGTTGGCCTCTGCAAAGAGACCGCCAGGGCGATGAAGGCCATCGGGAGCGCAGGTGCATCTGAACGGGCTAACGAGTACAACCACTAGGTTCTATGGGAGGTGTGGGTGAAGCTCACGAAGGGATCCCGGCGTAGCAGAGCGAATGTAAGTAGCAGACATGCGGCACTAGATACGCGGAACCTGGCGGAACTGCAAGGCAGGCTGAAGCGGTCACTGCCATGTTCATTGCGGGTTTAAGTGGTGAGTGAAGTTACTGTACATACACCGCACGGATGACTGCTGTTTCCAGGGGCAACGAGCCATACTCAGACAGGGACAGCATTCCAATCGCTGCCCTACCCGTGCTTGCCTGCTCCCGAGTTTAAGCCCCCAGCCATTGAACCCGGTGCTGGCGAGACTAAACCGTGCTGAGACTGGACACTGGCAGTGCGTCCCCTGATATAAGCCGCGGTTTGCGTATCTGCCGCACGATCCGACAAGCGTGAACTGCGCATTGGTGCTAGGGGAAGGGAGAGGAGGTGTGGGCCATCGTGGCGATACTACGGCGGCCTGACGCGGGGCTGGCTGCCTCCGCAACCAGCCCCGCGTTCCCATACCGGCTTTACTGCGTAGCTGGCATCACCCCTCGAACACCTTTCCCGCTTTGCCGGTCTTTGTATGAATTTATGCTTATCTTTGCTTCCCATTTCTGCATCCCGATTGTTCCTTTGCTGATGTGTGGGTAGCGTTTGACCAAACTTGCAAACTGGCGTGATAGATCTTCCCCAGAGGCTACAGCTTGGGCGGCGGGTTACGCGTGAGCAAGCAGGCGGCCCATGTTTGCTGCTTTCGTAGTGCCGGCCATCAGTAGTACTGGCAATACCTCTCTTCGTTGTAGTAGTACTTCGCGCGGGGGCAACGGTCTTGCGGGATCGGAGCCGGCAAACCTGCTGTAGCTGATGTATTGTTCTCTGGGCAATACTTGCAATTTGCGTTGGTCCTATTAGAGTTTTTTTCGTTTTTTGTGTGTGCATGCCACGCGTTTTCAATAGTGGATGTGGTACAAGTCTGGAAGGGCGCTGCAGCAAGCAACCCGGGCTGCAGCGGCGGCGGGGGATGCACATTGTATACTCTACAGCGGCTGTTTTGTCGGCACTATTTTGCGAATCCGGGCAGCAGTGTACTGTGGTGGCAGCGCCTTTTCTAGAGCCACCAGCGGAGACTTTCTCTCTCGATTGAGAAGCATCGATTTTCTGTCTGGCCTGGTTTTCGTTTTCGTTTTAGTCGCGAGTTTGGTCCGTCCCCCCTGCCTAACGCAGCCAGTTGTGGGCGTCACGAACGGCACGGCAGCGCCTAGGGCCCGTTCTAGACTTCGCCGCTCAATCCTGGGTGATTTTCAGGTCAACCGTCAGTTTCTTTCCGGACGGAGCGTGGTGGAAGGTGTTTTTTTACCTTTTTTTATTGTCCGTACGCATTGCGTATATGCTTCTGTCTGCACTTTCCTCGGAAGCGCAAATGACTCCCGGATAGTATGAGGCGAGACAACTGTCTGCAGGCTGCCGCTGCTGCCGACGTTATCAGCTGTTCCTGCGTATATTTACCATGCAGGCTTCGTACTGCTTCACGTGATTGTCACTTCTTTTTATTGAGACTTGCTCACATTTCTCCAGCACAGAGCACCGCAACTTGTTGAGGTGCTATCGACTTCGTACGATACACGACACACCGCGTTTCGTCCTCCGCATGTGGTTGCTGCCGCATCTCTGTGCATAACGTCACCCGCCACGCCGTCGTTATTGATCTTCCCCCTTGTGGTGTTCTCCGGCGCTTACCCGGCCCTCTGAATCGATTCGGTTATGGTGGTTGGCAGTCTCTGGGCAGTGGTGGAGGCCGTTCAGTTTGCTGATGGGTCAACAGCACAAAAAGACAAGCGTTGTCAAAGGGGTCCGCTTCAGTTTGCAAAAGCATGCTTCCCGAGTGCCGCAGGTCCTTTAAGTGAAATTCTCGGGAGCTTCTCTTTGAGTGGCTCCTGCCTCATTGAACCACACGTCATTGGAGAAGTAAAGAAGCGCTGCGATTTCACCAGCATATGGCTTCTGAAATCCAGACGGAGGTGTGCGCTTTTCTCCGTACTACTGTTAGCTACCATTCCAACGACGGGACACCGTAGCGAGGCCTTCCACCAGCTAGGAGATTATTATGACTATTCTCAGTCTCTGCCAACCGGCTTGTACTGAATGAGGAGGGGGACAGCTGTTTCAGCCTAATCCGGACAATGCAAGTTTCATGATACAGTCTGTCTCAGTGTAACTGGAGGGCCGAAGCACCAAAGGTAGACACGCTGGGGAGAAGTGGTAGCTGCAGCTGTCGTCGGTTCTGTTTCGGTTTGGAGCGCTCTCTTCATTGGTATTCGCAGAAGACTACCGATCAAGCAGCTTCTCTCATCGGGGTAGTCAGTGCTTTCAGCACCAAAGGACGCGTAACTTTTTCCATTAGAAGGCACTCCTGTTTTCCCGGCGTTATGCATCTGGGCGAAATGACACCGTCTTTTCGCCGGGTCAGACAACAGAAAAAGCAACTAGTTTCAGGCTAGGCTTCAAAGCCGGTAATCATCGCAGCGCGACAGAGTTAGGAGGGAGGAGCTGAAGGGAGTGTTTCATGGGTTTGGTCTGATACTCGCGCCACCTGTGTGTTCTGAGGATCTTCCTTGGAACTACTCGGAAGTTTTCGATTTCATCACAGTTTCCCCAGGGGGCTGTGGGGTATTGATTCGTATGACGCTTGAAAGACGTAGCCAGGTCGCCGACTCTTATGGTGTCTTTTTTCTCTCCCGTCCACGATTTCGAGGACGAGATTCTTCAGTGAGTTCCTGAAAGTACGAATTGCTGGGTGGTGACAAGGAGATTGAAAGGAGGACGGGGGTGCCCCTGCCCCGAGGCACAAGGGAAAGGAGACGAAGTCGTGAAGGCTACACAGACACTTCGAGGAGCGGGAGGCACTCGCTTGTTTGGTCAGGGGAAAGCAAATAGTTGTTTTTTGCACGAGTAGCAGCCTCTGTAACGGAACAGAGGTCCCAGGCAACGGAGATGATTTCGGGCAGTAGCTGAGAAGCAGAGAGAGGGAGTACGACTACATCAGAGACAGAAGGCGGACGTCTGACGCCGTAGGGTACCTGAGCTTACATACGACCAGGACGGGGTATGTCATGCTGCGGGACGCAAGACGCGGGACACCAGGCTGGCCCGAAGAAAAGCCGTGACCAAGGAGGCCACGGAGAGAGACATCCTTCTGTCCGTTTGTTTCGGCCCCTTGCGTTGATTTCGCCCCCTTCGCCCCCTGTTAATAACAGTCTGAGTGAGCACCATCACCGGCAGTAGCTCTCTTCCTTGACACCGTCTACGAGGTTATAGCTTTTCGAGATTAGATTCCGTCTATGCGGTTTCATCACACAACCTTTGAGAGGCTAGGGGAATGCCTTTCTTTTTTTCTCACCTTTGTTTACGAGTGCCACACCCACCACGCCGTCTGAAAGCGCTTCGTGCTTGTTTATCTTGTCGCATCAGCTTATCCGCTGTATATGCCCTGTCAGTTATCCGCTCTTATACCGGGGGGCGGTAGCTCCTGTTGGCAAATACATCCGTTGCAGACTCGTCGTTCTTCTCGTGCCGGCCCGTCACAATAGTCTCCTTGTCTACTATCACCTTCTTCCGTGGGTCATTGTTTGTCATCTTACCGTCTTCGCCTTCCCTTGCAAATCTTTTTCTTGTGACTGTTATTCATTTTGTCTTCTAGCGTCTCGCTTAACGGGGTGGGCAGCACAGCCCCCTTCTGGATCACCTGTCGTGCATCCTCGTTCCTTCTTTGGAAGGACCCTGTGTGTGTGGCTTTCTGTGCGTGCACGAGTCACAATAGTCTCCTTGTCTACTATCAACGCGTTCTCGGCAACTGCACCGCCTTTCCTAAACGACCTCGGTCGCATGTCCAGTGTCGCCGAAGGTGACCACATCGGGGTAAAACCAGCTTGAGTATTACCGTTCTTTGTGGGTGGGCTTCATACGTGTTCGACACTGCAAGTATCCGGCCCTCGGCGTATTGCTTTCAGCGCACTGTATCAAGCTAACTAATTCACAGTGCACGCCCGCGCAACTTGCCAGGGTAACTGTCGGAGCAGCACGGGGGTCACGTGGAGGAGGGCAAAAGCCCAGCATGTCTCCAATGTTGCCGCTCTGGTAACCCCCCCTGCGCCCTGCAGCTCTTGGAGCCGCAGAAGTCTCTTCTGTTTAGCGGCCTTCTTTAAGCAAGCCAGAAATCATGGAACAACGTGAAGAGGAGACGCCTTCGTCTTGTTCATCATCGGGAGGGGTTTCGGCCGCTTCTGACGACATTGCAGCCGGACTGACCGGACTTCCTTCCGGAGGTGGCGAAGACCAGCGGATGGTGCTCGTGGGCTCGGCTATGAGAGCTGCAGAGACGCCCCTCTCTCACAGTTCTTCATCCCTTGCGAGCGAGGGAGACCCTGTGTCATCTCTAGTGTCGCAGGCAAAAACAGCAGGAGGGAGGGGAGGCGACGGGGTGAAAACAAGTATGGACAGCGAAATAGTAGGCGAAAACAGAAGCAAGAGAAGTATTGACAATTTAGTAACCCATCTACAGAGTCACCGCGATAGTTTCGCTTCAACCGCTAGTAGGAGCACGCGGGCAAGTAAAAGAGACTCGATTTTTCGGGGGGGCTCCGAGGTAGGATCAGAAGGTGGAGAGCCTCGCTCGATTTTCTCCCGTTCATCTCTTTCTTCACTTGATACCGTTGACCTCCAGGCGCCACCCCACAGCGGTCCCTCTGTCAGCGCCCCTCGTGCTTCGCTCCTAGCTCAAATCGATGAGGACCGTGCTCTTCCGCTTCAACTTTTTCTAGACTCTCAACACACCCTCCCTGATCTGGAACAAGTAAACGAAGAAGAACGAACCGATCATGAGATTGATGCAGCTTCAGAATCAGTCCAAAAAGAAGAGGGGGCCCCTGCCGGCCCTCACGCCGAGCACCAACGCCAAGATGTTGAATCTGGGTGGGCGTATGGAATGCGAACGCCATGTGGTGCCGGAAAAGAGGTGCATGAAGGACAGAGAGAGACAGCTTTCCATGTATCGGTTTGTCCCCCGGTCTCAGTTCCGGCTCTCGTGGGACGCTCGGAAGGAACACATTCAAAGCTCACTGAGAAGGCGTCTCCGCCAAGCCTTGAGCGATTGCAGTTGTCCTCTCATCCACTTCCCACAACGCCGGCCGTCGTCAGTACTGAGCAGTGTGATTCTGGTGTGACAGCGCTGTCACACC
>NW_027153205.1:114443-115124 GCF_002600585.1 Cystoisospora suis
TTCATTGGGTTCACAGGAGTCAAGCGGGTTGCGTCCGGGTTACCCGTCATTTCCAGGTGAACCGAGAGCGGGTGGCATCGTGATGAAAAGCGGTCAGTACGGTCTGTCTTTCTCAACTGCTAGCTCTCCTGCTCAGCGCTTGCAATCGAGTGACCTTGTCGGGCACACTGCAACGCGACCTATTCCCATTGCGGAGTCTTCATCGCCGATTGCTGGGTCGTCACCGGACGTGTCGGGCGACATCTGCTCCGCAGTATCCGGGGGTGATGCTGACAAGAGTGAGCACCATCATGTCCATCCTGTACGAGTTTGCGGCGAGAAGAGTACAGGGCTGAGTGCATCTGAACCAGCAACAGACCCACAGGAACCGGACCAGCAAGTGTATTTGGACAGTGGGACGCGGCCCGGAGGTGTTGGACACCCAATGGCGTCTTCGTACGAACTCATAGAGGATCCCTGCTCTGAAGCACGAACTGTTTTGTCACAGCGTTGCGTTGCTCCTGTTGAAGGGTCTGTGTCGACCGTGGCAGAAGTGCAGCGTCGGGGCTACGAGCAGCATGGGCCTGCAGTCGCAAGAAACTTGCCCGCGGAAAGCGCAGCGTGTGCTCGTATGCGTACTTCAGGCAGCAGGAATGCTCAAGAGCGGATATCAGGTCAGCATGGAGGAAATCTATCCACTGC
>NW_027153206.1:0-319 GCF_002600585.1 Cystoisospora suis
GTTAGTATAACCCTAGAAAACCTGGAAAGGCCAAACTGGGCCAAAGAAATTCACGCGGGAAAACCTCCCGCCTTAGAAGCAGCATGCACCGGCCGCCACAAGACAACGGGTGCCGCACGCAGAAAAGCAGAAGGCAGTCCGGTAGAGAAAACCACACTCTTTCTAGGCAAGATAGGTTTTTTTGAAAAGCAAAACACATTTGCTATCCATTGATCCACAGTAGGCACGAAAAAAATAAAAAAACGCACAGGAACGACACCTCGGACCCGGGAGGCCGCAACGGCTCAACGGGGACCAGCTCACTCGCCGGCAAATCGAG
>NW_027153207.1:0-197 GCF_002600585.1 Cystoisospora suis
ATCGCCTTCTGCTGTTTCCGGACAGTTGCCGGCCCCTCTGCGCTTTCTGTAGGGGTCTCCTGCTTTTCTTCTGAGTGTGTGAAGGTCCTGAAGTCCATATCTGGCCATTCTGGATGCATGGCGGTCTTGCGCCGCCACGTGGTGGTTGTTGCGTGTCTTGGTTATAGATCTCGAGGTCCAGTCTGCGGGTGCCTACC
>NW_027153207.1:780-1266 GCF_002600585.1 Cystoisospora suis
TTGTCTTTTGCTATTTGTTTGGCTCATTTTGCCCCAACTTTTCTTTCTGATCTTTTCCTATTGTTTCCTCTTGCTGTTCCACACTCGAATTTTCTTTTCTGGAGACGGCACTCGTCTTCGATGAACTTTCCGTCCTTCTCCCGGTCCTTCTTTCTCCCTCTTTTTCACTCTCAGCCGTCCCGGGACTGTTCTCCGATTCACTTCCGGCGCTCCCGACCTGTTTAACCTGGCTCTTTGGTGTTACCCCTAACTCGACTCCCTTTCTTACATCACCATTAAGTGTTCCCGGCTCCCTCACCATGGTACGTCCAACGACAACCCGTCCTAGACTTACTCTCCCCCGTCGGATCCAAGTCCACCACCGTGTGGTGGCCCGTGCGCTCGACATCGATGAGGACGAATCTTCCTCGTCGGAGTGCTCCGAGCAAGAATTCGACCTCAGGTTGTCTTCTGGGACCGAAGATGACTGGTCCGACAGCAGCATCC
>NW_027153208.1:0-365 GCF_002600585.1 Cystoisospora suis
GCTATCGACCGCTCGAGAGGTGGGGTCGAGCGGCTCGCTGCGGCTGTTAGGGTCCCCTAGGACCCATTCTCCTCTTCTATACTATCTCCTTTCTTCATTCTTTTTGCGTGTTTGCTCTCTAAACGTGTTTTGCTATTCCTATGCCTCTTTAAATGAGGCCGGACCCTAACCATTTCCCCTTCTCCCGGTCGTGTGTCTCTCTGAACCGGCCGGTCGTTCCGCCCCCCCTGGGAGGCGTGGTCTCCGGCCGTTTTCCCAGGACCTTCTAAGGCTAAGTCTGGGTCTCTCTTCCTCTTTTAACGAGTCTTAGGACTCCGATTATGCAAGTTAGGCTTCCCTAGAAGCCTTAATCGTGGAAAGGTGCT
>NW_027153209.1:0-289 GCF_002600585.1 Cystoisospora suis
CAAGAGGGGGTTGGACCCAGATTACCCCGGGCGCGACACATGTGCCTAGATTGGCAATAGGACGGAGTTGCGAGAAGGGAAGAGTTCCCAGCCGAAGCATCGCGCACGGTTAGTGAGAACAACCCGGAGGAGACCTGCAGAGACGGAGAGAGGCGCGTCAGGTGTTAGGACCGCCCGAGCCATTGAGATCGCACGTCGAGGCGAGGCTGTCCAAGGAGAGACAGAGCCTTCCCATACGCGGAGGAGGCCACAGCCGCAGAGATCACGGTAAAGAGAGGTCGTGCTCAAG
>NW_027153210.1:0-283 GCF_002600585.1 Cystoisospora suis
TGCTCAGAGCGACCTGCACGGCCGACCGGGGAACCTAGCGGTCCCCTCGGAGCTAGCGCGGCCCGAATAATAGCCGCCAGCCTAGCCCGAAGCCAACTGGAAGGCGTAGATCCGAGAAGAAGTTTGACCGGCCCGAGTTATCCAAACTGCAAGTCGGTTAGAGGCAGGAAAGGCCCCAAGGGAGTCACGGAGGGCTGCTAGAGCAGCCTAACGACCAGGAAGTACCAAGAGGGAGTTAGACCCAGATTACCCCCGGACGCGACACAGGTGCCTAGATTGGCAA
>NW_027153211.1:0-240 GCF_002600585.1 Cystoisospora suis
CTCCCGATAGGCCAAAGGGCATAACTAGGAACTGAAACGTTCCATACCTTGTCTTAAATGCAGACTTCCAGCGGTCCTCCTCCGCGATTTCCACTTGATAATATCCTTTCTGCAAGTCAATCTTGGTAAACCATTTCGCCTTTCCTAGCCGATTTATCAAATCTTGGATCTTGGGTATTGGATAGTCATCTTTTATCGTTATTTTGTTGAGTGGACGATAATCCACCACCAGTCTTAGTG
>NW_027153211.1:521-1063 GCF_002600585.1 Cystoisospora suis
GGTCTTTTTAATATCGGGTATTCCTCCGGGAGTCCGCTCAGCATGATTTCCTGCTTCGCCCTTTCCTTTTCTTTAGCTTGTTTCCCTTCCTCTTCTTCCTCGATTTTAATCGCCCCTAGTAGTTGAATCTTTCCCTTTCTTAATCCTCTCCTCATTTGCGTTGGGGAACACAGTCCCACGTCCTCTTCTTCCGTCGGCCCCGCCGTTCGCTCCCTTGCTTCTTTTCCTGTTTCTGCCGGTCCCGCTGCTCTCCCCTTTGTTCGGATTCTTCTCGGCCTTTCCCCCCATTCTTCCGCCGTAGCCATCCGAAAAGGCGTATCTTCGCCCCATCTTCTCCTTTCTTTCCTCTCGTTGTCGGGTTCATTCGAACTACCTCTCTCGCTTCTCTCTTCGTGCTCCTTTCTGCTCTTGTTTTCCTGTAGCTCTTCTTCTGGGGTGGCTCGTCTGAACGGCACCCTGTCCCTTTCTCTCTTCTCTTTCAATTCCTCTTTTGTTTTCTTTCGCCCGCTTTCCTGCGTCCACGTTAGCCTTTTAATGTCTTC
>NW_027153212.1:0-184 GCF_002600585.1 Cystoisospora suis
CCCGCACCGTCTCGAAAATAGTTTAGTTAGATAGAGGAGAAGAAGAGGTATCTAGAGGTACCCGAATTATAGTCGTAGGAGCAAATTTAGGAAAATCGATATTTCGTAGAAAAAGTAGCGGACCGGCGCAGGGGCCGTCTACCCCGCAACTCGCGCGTAGTGGAGCACGAATTTGGCCGATCTC
>NW_027153212.1:719-899 GCF_002600585.1 Cystoisospora suis
AACGGGCGCCGCGCGCAGAAAGGCAGAAGGCAGTCCGGTAGAGAGAACTGCACGCTTTCCAGGTAAAATAGGTATCAATGGAAAGCAAAACGCATTTGCTATCCATTGATCCACAGTAGGCATGAAAAGAATAGAGAAACACGCATAGGAACGACACCCCGGACCCGGGAGACCGCAACG
>NW_027153213.1:0-798 GCF_002600585.1 Cystoisospora suis
CGTGCGGTGTTTTGTTGGTGCTCCTGTGCCATAGGTCGGGCGGGAGGTGTGTGCGCAACTTCCCGCAGAAACCGTTTGCAGGAAATGCAAGGCTTCTTGAATAAGTTCTTTCTTTTGCCGCATTTCCCGGTCGGACCAGAACAAACATGAGCCTCTTCCTTTTCTCCAACTCTTTCTCCGGAAGCGACCGGCTGGGGATCTACCGTTTTTTCGAAATTTACCTGAGTTCGTTTTTCGTCTCGCTTGTGAGGTGCTCTGGGGTGACCTTGCTGGAAGGGGCCCCTTAATTTCTTGTTCACTCTCAATCCTTTTTCTAAGAGTAGGGGCTTGTTGAGTAGCTCTTTTCTTTAATGATACCGGACTTGGGGTGCTCTTACTCCTTATTTGCCGTGTCCTTCCGTCTTCCTCACGTTGGCGCCTCAGGTGTGTGTGTTGTCCGTGGTTCGCGCGACGTTTCCCGGTGTTCTTGTTCCGGTGCCGTGCGACCTTGGAAACTTTGAACTCAGCCCCTTGGGGCTACTCTGTTGTTTCAAACTTCTCTCGGGAGCTCTTAGACCTCCTTTAATCGTCACCTTGTTGACCTGACCGCCCGGCTGGGTCTGTTCACCTTGGCCACTCTTTAAGAATGGAGGTTCCACGGTCGCCTCCCAGTAGATCCGCACTCTCGGCGTCATTTCGCCGTCACGTAGCTCACTGTAGTTCACGTCCAGAGGTTGTCGTTGTTGCTCCTGGTCGTAGTCTGGCCTCTGCCCCTGCCCAGGGCGAATACTCTGGCCGCGGGAGGTTGTTCCCCCTTCT
>NW_027153213.1:856-1294 GCF_002600585.1 Cystoisospora suis
CCCTTCTCACCACACTTGAAGCATTTAGCCCACGTTGGTCCGCTGTTGTCCGTCTCGCGCTTTTCCTCCGCGCGATCCGCGGATCGGATGGCTCGCTCCTTGGCCACCGGTCGTTTAAAATGCTCCGATTTGTAGCCTTTGTACTAGTAGTGGGCGGTAGGCTTGCCCGAAGAGCCGAACCGTGGTAAGTCGCTCTTAATTTCGGACTTCCTGCCGCTGCCGCGGTCGCGGTGCCGTAGTGGTCTTCTCTGCCGGTATTCCGGGCTGGAACTCTCCGTCTGTTCTGAGCGTCTACCCGTGCGTTCCACGTTTCTTCGGTGCCCCCGAGGAGGTATGGGCACCCGGTTGGTACGACATTCGTACTGCCCGGTCGATGATCTGTTTCATGGTGAGGTCGTCATGACCGCGAATGTTGAGCGCAATGTCGGGTTTCAGTCC
>NW_027153213.1:1826-2042 GCF_002600585.1 Cystoisospora suis
GTTGACCAAGCGCAGGCCTTGTTCAACTTGAACCAGTATCTTCGGCAAAGAACCTGAAATGTCGATCTAGCCTCTTCGGCGGCTAACTCGGCGTTCTGGCAGTCCAGTTCGTGTGCCGCACCTCCAGTGAGGGTGTCCCGTCCTTCTGACCCGTCTAAACTTTGCAGGGGGCTCCTTGGTCGTCGATTCCCTCCTGACGTTCCTTGGGGCTCTACT
>NW_027153214.1:0-219 GCF_002600585.1 Cystoisospora suis
CTGCATGAGGCGTTGGAACGTAGAGGGCGCGCCTGAAAGACCAAACGGCATCACGCGAAATTGGAACGTTCCGTACCTGGTTCTGAACGACGTCTTCCATTGGTCCTCCTCTGCTATTTCCACCTGGTGGTATCCGGCTTGCAAATCCAGCTTTGAATACCACCTGGCTCGGCCTAATCGATTGATCAGGTCGTGGATCCTTGGGATAGGATATTCGTC
>NW_027153214.1:777-961 GCF_002600585.1 Cystoisospora suis
GGTAGCCGCTGGGAGCTCCGAACCGTCCGCTTTCTCTAGTCGGAAGGGTTCGTCCTCCCTCCAGCTTCGTTCCGATCTCTGGGAACCCTCCCTTTTCGGGGGTCGTTTTTCTCGCCCGGCCGGAGGGGCCGCCTCTGGGCCCTCCGCGTCCTGTCCGGTACTTGGGCGCTGCCGGCTTGAGCTT
>NW_027153215.1:0-297 GCF_002600585.1 Cystoisospora suis
ATGGAAATCTACGTGTGTGGCTGTGGGGCTCACAGGGGAAATGGGAGCGTACAAGTAGCACAGCCAGATAGAGGGAGAGAAGAGGTACCTAGAAGTACCCAAGTTAGCCTCGTAACCCCCTAGGTTACGGAGATACCGATTAGCGTAAGTTAGGGTAGAATAGTGCAAGGCCGCGCAAAGTCGCCAGGGGCGACAGCGGACCAATAGTAAAACGGAAAATAGCGGATCTCGGCGAGTAGAGCACCTCAGAGTGAGATCTTTGGTGCGATAGGCTCTAAATTGCAAAATAGGAGTTTT
>NW_027153215.1:619-970 GCF_002600585.1 Cystoisospora suis
CTAACTTGTATAATCAAAGTCGTAGACCCCGTTAATAGAGGGAAAGATCCCCAGAATTAGCCCTGGAGGGGCAATGGGAAGGTGAAGGGGAGCCGCACCCCCCCGGGAGGCGGGACGACCGGCCGGCTGAGAGAGACACACGACCGGAGAATGGGGGAATAATTAGCGTCCGGCCTCATTTGAAGAGGCATAAGAACAGCAAAACACGTTTAGAGAGCAAACGCACAGAAAGAATAAGGAAAGAAGACAGTATAGCAGGAAAGAATGGGCCCTAGGGGACCCTAACAGTCGCAGTGGGCCGCTCGACCGCATCCCTCGAGCGGTCGCCAGGAAATCCGAAGCGGATCCCCA
>NW_027153216.1:0-21694 GCF_002600585.1 Cystoisospora suis
TACACGGTAAACGACTCGAGTCGTTTACCGTGTAGTGTGTGATGTAGTCTCGGCGCTGATGGCCTGAGAAGGCGAAACGCCGCGGGAGGGGACTGTTGGGATCTCCAGCCAAGCCACATCATTTCCCGAGTAATCCCACCAAGATCAGCTGTCCGGTGTCCCGCGCTCCGAAACCATGCAGAAACGTCCGGAAAAGTTGCAACGAGCAACGTTTCCTTGATGGTGGGAGTACACGACACATTAGCCGTCGTGAGATCCCGACCTTCTTGGCGCACTACTTACGTGATCAGTTCACTTCGGAACTTGGCACTGTAGTGTATGACCCACGCTGGTGTCGTTTATCTAGTCCCCCCTGGCCCCGCAGACGCAACGCGATACATCCGGACACGGCTGTTTTGAGACTCGTCTGATCACGCGGGGAACGTACGGACGTACAACAAGCAGCTGGTGTCGTGCTCTCAAGCCATGCAGCGGGAAACATACCACTACGGTGCACTGGGTGCGCTCCCAGCTATGGGACATGCTGCTATCGGGTGCCGTTTCCGGTCAGTACCGCAAAATTCCATACCTGATAACTGGTCCACTGTGCATTCCAATCTGCACACGCACTCTTTCCATTTTCTTCACAGGTCTGCTCCCGCCCGGAACAGCAGTGTCACTCTGCCGGAGCGACGCACAGTGCCTTTCCCTCGTGGCAGTTTCTGAACGCTGCGGTATCCCTCCTTGAGACTCGCTTGTCGCTCCAGTCGCAAACACGCTATTGTTGCGAACACTTGGCGGCGCTGTGTCCCAAGCGCAGGGGACCTCGTATGTTATGTACTGGCAAACTTGCAGCATTGCGAGAGCCATCCTGCGGAAACATCACATGTAGATCGTGAAACAAGTGCGGCGCGGCTCTTGCTGAGCAGTTCCAT
This sequence comes from Cystoisospora suis, assembly GCF_002600585.1. Taxonomy (NCBI): domain Eukaryota; phylum Apicomplexa; class Conoidasida; order Eucoccidiorida; family Sarcocystidae; genus Cystoisospora; species Cystoisospora suis. The sequence goes on from NW_027153216.1 coordinate 915, forward strand.
CGACGCTGTGGCTGGGAAACACAGAAAGCGTCAGCCGCCACCGCGGTGTTGCACCGTACTAGCACCACTCGAAAGGCACCGGAGCGGCAAATACAAGGCTAAAGAGAAACGGGCTACAGAACGTGCTGGCGCCGTGGAAACCTTGGTGCGTCACGGGCAGCAGACAATTGACAAGTACGGAGCTTTTTTCGACTGGTACCCTGATATCCGAACACGGGAGTCGGGCCGCCACAGCACCCGGAGAAAAAGTCACCGTGAGGCGAGTAGCGACAGACCAACAGACGCGGCAGGTGTAAGCCCAAACCCCCGAATTTTGCGGGTTCCGAGCACCAAGGCCTACCCACCTCACGTGTGTTATACGAAAGTCGCTCCGGTGTGTCACAGCGGACGTGTAGGCCACAGAGGTGAAACCCTGACTGCTGCACACTTTGCTCAGAACCAAGTAAGCTTGAGAAAACTGACAGAGCGGGCCTACTCAATTCCGTTGAAGGCACATTCACGAGCGCTAGCAAAATTTTCAAGAGTCAAGCCGCCTCCGCTGCCTGGGTGTTCGGGCCAGAAGTCGAAGTACTCTTGAGGACCATGCAGGCTCCCGAGCCGCTGGTGCGATGGCGCGTGCGGCGGGCCATCGACATCTCTCGGAGCCCCTTCAGGACCCACGCCGACAAACTGGCCACTAAGCTCAGAATCGCCAACGCCGTCGTTCGAACCGCTTCGTCTTCTTTGGATAGTTTCCCATGAAGACTCCGCCGCCACTTTACGGCTACCAAACCACGACAAGGCTGAGCGGAACCTCTCTGACCAGTTATGACGTCGAGACGGTCTCCTCGTCTTCCGGTTGACCGTCTCAACGAGATGGTCGGCCCCGCATCCATTCCAGGATGTTGACCAACGCGCACTCAGATCTTGACTGCTCCGCGGAGAGAGTTTACTCGCTGTCAGGCTGAGTGGCATCTTGTCCGGTTGTTGCAAACCTGATCATCAGAAGTGAGAAAAGCACAGCAGTGTTCAACCAACCTCATATACACTGCCGTCAGCCGCCATTCGGAGACCTCAGTGGAGTGTGACCAGCAGTCTACTCCGGACACGCCAGCAACCAAGCACGCTGCAAAAAATCGAATACTTCCAGGTTCAATCAAATAAGATTTCAATGCAGATTCAAAACCTCATTCCACTTGCAGCGCGAGCGGAGAACCACGAGAATGCGGTTGGGGAAGCTGGTCTCCAGCTAGGAACCGGAGGGCCAGAGGGAACAACAGCGGTAGAGACTCGCACACTTCCCTTCGCCTAGAAATTACAGCACGCGGAAGCGACTCACGAAGCGCAAGTCGGTCCACATCATCACAGAGCCTGAATGCACCGGACAGGCCGAACTGCTGCCTAACCTGCGGCCGCTAAATACGTCTCAAAGACCGTTTCAATTTTCACCAGACTGAAATGATCCGCCAGCTTGTCAAAGCAAAGGAACAAAGCGTCCAGCAGTTTTACTAGGTCCTACCACAGGACATGACAGAACACGCCCAAAACAACAACAGGAACAGCCGACACATGCTCGTCCTTGAGGATCCAGAGAGACCAAACACAAGAACACGGGACCTGACGAGGACGAGATAAAAAGGCAACAGAGACCGTAAAACAACTGAGGTTGCACCCAGGACCCGCAGCCCCACCAGGCTACTCCTACCCACGTGCACTCGCACACTGTACAATTGAGCACAAAATAGGCCGAGCGAGTGGTCAAGCTCCCGACTGAAATTCAAGAGTCGCGAAATTCACAAGGATTGCAAAAGGTACCCTCGTGCGGCACGCGCAAGGAACTCCAGACAGGAAAAAAGTTGCCTCGAGATGTGTAACGGCTGGCTTGACTTCGGAGCCATCCACGACCTCGAACAAGCGCACCCACTTGTGGTATCGCTGAAGTTCTCAAGCCATATGCCGGCGCCACTAAGAGGGTGACACGCAGGACTACATATGTTTGAGGCAGCGCTGGACAGCGAAGCCGCTGCTCAAAGGCGTAACGGGGGAAGTAGACAAAGAGACAGAAGCAGATACGGCGTTCAGTTGGAGGCTCCTTACTCACATACCGGCGTAGACAATTTGGTCGCTCGAGAAACACTCACAAACAATAGTTCAAGAAGGCCGTCCGGGATACGTACAGACGTGTCCCAGTTCTCTAGGCTCCCGTACCCGCATCAACGGAATTTCCACTTCGGCAAAAGTCTTAGCCGGGAAGTCACAGGGCAAGGCATAGGCGGATACGTGTCACCACACAACGAGCTCTTCCAGCTCCTCGTGTAGAGCGCTCCCCTAGTCCTGTCCCTGCCTCAGCCACGGCCCAGTCAGTGGATCTCGACGTACCTGAGGACGTGGGATGGTGCACACAAGCATATGAAAATCAGCAATGTCGCAGAAGAGCACAGTTAAGTAAAGAGGGGGAGAGACAAACGGGCAGCTTGCGCAGGGACCAGGCGGCAACCCGACTGCAGTCGTCCTGCGGGGACACCAGAGGCATGGGAATCCAAAACTCACGCCATCACTGGGAGCCGGGGCGCCAACCGGTAGGCAGCCCGCTCGAATACTCGGCGTGGCAGTATCCTGCCAGTCTAGTTTTATCCTGGAAAAAATGAAGCTCGCAGTCTCACGATATTGAATTCGGAATCCAGTAACTGGATCATTGCCAGTGGGGCACCTGTTTATCTAGGGGAGCGCGCTATAGGCCGCTTGCACTCTGTACGTTCTCACTGTGAGAAGCTCGCTTGCTTGACATCAAAACAGGCAAAGCCCACACTGGCGCCGGCGAAGTCGCCAGCGCGTAGCGAAGCACGCGATCAAATGCTCATGCGGCAGAGTTGGTGCTCTTCGACGATGCTGGAGCTGAGAGATTTTCAGAAGCAGCTGGTCCTGTCGGGGGCAGTCCGACGATCCGGCAATCATGGGTGAGACCTTGTTCTTCGAGACCGCCCCTCTGTTCAACTGTGACCCTCCAGGCCGCAAACCGGAGCCTACCATCAGCCCGTAGAGTTTCACAAGTGAAGCAGCAGCAAACCCCAAAGCTCAGTTCGCGCAACTGCAGTGAAACACTTACCCATCGGACGACGTTGACTGTGAGCCGGTCACTGTTTGGGCGCACAGCATTTTATCCACCACGAAAGACGGAAGCATGGTATCCAAGATCTCCCTCTGCCTGTTTGCCCCTGCTCGTACCTGAGTTTGCGACAGCGGCACACCGGTCAAAAAAAGACAAACTCAGGAAAAAATCATCGCTTGCTTCGGCCACCGCCACGCGCGGAAACAACTGGGAAGGCGGCACACCTGCTCGGGACTCTATTATATACACTGGGGAGTTTGCCAGTGGAAGCTCGGCTGCTCCGTCTGCGTCCAGAGCCGAGCACGCGAAAGGCTCGCTGCTGATGCACCCTTCTCACGGTCGGACGAAGCGCGGTGCACCATTCCAACCGAGAATCTTCTTGCGATCGTGATGCGACACAGAGAAACAGCGCCGGCCCCACCTGCGAATCAAGGAGAAATCTCTTGCGCTGGTTGTATTCCATGCGGTATCCAACAAATCCTGCAAGAGCCTGAATCCCGAGAAGAACGGGAGCATATGTAACGAGGTTCCAGACGCAGAGGCAGTGCTTCTCGTCCATTGTGGCCGCGTCGCTGGCAAAAGCGGAAGCTCCGGCTGCAAAAGAATCTGCCAGAGTAGAACCCCTAACGCTGGCAATATTCTGGGCGCCCCAAGAGTCAGAGAACCGTAGCACCGACTGTCCGGCCTTGAAGCATGTCTCCCGGCACCAGACCGACTGACCGTAGAAGGAAACGACGTACCGGGATACGATCATAACGAGAAGGCAGAGATTTATCACAGCGGCAACTACAAAAGGGAGCCGCAGAACAACGAAAACGACGACTGGAGCCATAACGGCCATCTGGAAGCCATCGGCAACCTAAGAGGGACAACAGAAAAAAACAACACTTCTCCGTGTGCTGCCCTATCACGCTGTCCAGCAACAGCTGGTAGCCTTGTGAACCCTTGTATTGAAACCCCCGCTTCGGAGACAGTACGATGCAGTCGCCTCTCTCTACCTTACTAGCACTAACTCCCCTCGTTACCATGGGCTGCGTCAAAGGCCTGGGTGGAGCCGACCTGTACGCCTTTAAGAAACGGGGGCTCAGTGTTTGACGTAACACCTGTCTCAAAAAAAAGAGCGGCTGACGAGTGGAGCCTTTGCACGCTCCAGCATGCCACTCTACTCAAGCAGGCCCGGAGCATCTCGTAGGTCAAGAATGGCGCAACGACTTGGCGACAAAGTTTGTACTCGAGAGTTCCCCGTCCCGTGCCTTAACTTCTCAGTCTCGGCATCACTCTGGCGAGCAACCTTACCGTATAGTAGTCAGAAATACATTTCGCGAAGATGAACGTAAGAATCAGAGCCGACACAGTGCCGTCGAAGTTGTCAATGAAAAGGCGGTCGGTGAACGTAGCGCAGAGCAGCAGCAAAAAAGGGAAATGTGGAATGGCGACGGCAAGAAGCTCGACCGCACTCCTGCTTGGCATGCGGAGCACCTGAGTCCCCCGGTAACAGATGTCAATGGAGCAGAAAAACAACAGTATCACGAGAGACACGCGGTAGACTGTGCGATATCGGCGTATCTCTTTCTTGCGCGCCGCCTGATAGTCAGCCTCCAAACCCACGTCCTGGAACCTGAGGGTCAGACGGTTCATGAGCTCTCCAACCCGTAAAACCTTCTTTCCTCCGCCGTCGTCTTCCCGGCCATGTCGGCACGTGAAGTTTCTCGCAGTATTCAACCCTTCTTCACGTTCTTTTATCTCCTTCGCTCTCATTGATTCTACTCTCTCGATTGTTTGCTTGTCCGGGACCTGTCTGCTCCTTCCGCCGGCCGCAGAACGCCTCGGGACCTCAGCCCTATCACGGCTACAGTCATCACTCTGTGACATGGAAAGACCGCTGGCTGCTTCGACGTCGCGGTCCAGCCCTGTGAGCGACCGCGTCCGGACGCGGCGGCGACGCGGTTGCTTGATGCGGGACTGCGCGGGGATAGTGTGGATCGAGGCGTCTCTCTCAAATGGCGAGTCAACGGCAAAACGCGTTCTTTGAGCTACAATGGAATGGGAGGGTACACCAGCGATGGAGCACGACGAAGTCTCAAGCATCCCAACTGATGGACGTCGCAGTGTGCACCGGAGTTCCATATCGCGTCTCCGTATCAGTGCCATGTCACTCTCTGAACGGCATAAGCAAAGAGATACAGTCGCTATGTTAGCTCGTACTACGGTGGAAGGTTCTCTTGCAACACCGCCAACTGCCTCAACATTTGATTGCCACACGAACACGCGACCCCGGACCTACACTACACTTCGAGCTGCAGAGAGGCACCAGAGACCAGCCGTTTGCATCCTCGTGAAGCTTCACCAGCCGGCAGCAAAACAGTGCTCGTACCGGAAGTGCAGAAAGAGAGAAAGAACCGTGTCGTTCTAAAACTCAACAGCCCGCGCCTCGCATGGGCGGACACTTCTGCTGAGCGAGGGTTAGAAGTAGTCATACTGTACGCCAACAGCACTGCACCCACCCGCGAGCAGTCTGGAAGCGCGTGTTACTCGGCGACATCGAGACTGGGAGGGGCAGGCCGCAAGAGAACACAAGCGACTTTTTTGTTTCAAGTCGTGCAACGCCCGCTACCAAGCAGACGTCATGCCCGCAGTGCAGGCGGGACCAGTCTGTCTCCCTGAACCTGCGGGAGGCAGGAAGCTTGAGTGGTGCTACTCTCGGCGGCTAGCTCCGTGATTTAGAGAACTCTGCGCCGAAGGCAGCGGCCAGACCCCGGCAAGCAGTCATGAGTAACACACCCAGTGACAGACTACAGGTGCTCCGGCGGGCAGCCTGCCAGGACGTAGATGCTCCGCACCCACATCTCAGAAGAAGCAACAAAGCTCGGACCCTCAACCCATTACAGTGCTGGAATGTCTAACATTCGAGCAGCAAGACTAAACATTCTCCTTGGCCAGAAAAAAAAACAACGTTGGGCGCCGTTACGCTTCCTGCGAAGTCGGATCGCGGCACGAAACTTCCTCAGCTTTGTCTTACCAATGCTCTGTCCGCCAACCGAATGCGGCCCCGGTGCAAGGTCTTTCGAGACAATGTCTCGCCGGGCTGCTAAGGATACAATGGCATGCGTTCTGCTTGTCCCCCTGACACTGAAGCGAATAGGAGGAGGCAGCTGGTAAAACGCCCGGGCGCGAAGGAAGTCGAACAGCCCTTCACCTGGACTTTGACGGTATCTCACAACGCGGGCTGTCTCGTCCCCATCTGTAAACCAGGGACTCGCAACAGGCGCAGATCTTTGCCGCCCCGGCGTAGCAACTGCTTGTGATAACTCCTTGCTCCACCGCCACAAACCTTCAGGTCGCCAGACTGAGCTCTGAGCACTGCAGAGCCCGTCTCCATAACCACGGAATAAGATCGTCTGCGCTCGCGACAGTCGGGCTCCTTGGCAGAGTTCTTTCAGCTCCAGTCGAAGGCTGAGCTCTCCCAGTTCGCCAGACAGGCCACGGTGTCGGGTCTCACATAGCAGACGAGCATCGAGAGCCAAGTTGACTAGCCCCGCGGTTTCCTGCTCTGACAACCCGGCCCTGACCCCGCTATCCCAGAGCTTCAGCAGGTTGGGAATCGGTGCACAGCCAGCGACTTGCTCCAGCCACCCGAACAGGCGGATTAAGACGAACTCCGAGGCGTACAAGAGCGGAAGACAAAGCCACGTTGCTGGGGTGCTAAGAGACCGCAGTTCGGCCAGTCCGGTGAACGTGTCTGTCGTCCCGGGGAGGAGCGCTCTCAAAACGAAGGGAAGAGCAAGCAGAAGGAGAGAGATAGTAAAATGGAAAAAGGCGCGACTGTCCCTAGTACTCGGTTGTGCATGGCAATAAAAGTGAACGGCTGCACGATTCAGCAAGATATACATACACTGCATGTCAGAAACACCGAACACGTTGACGCCGTAAGCTGCGAAAGAGACGAAGAAACTGTAAATAAAAACTGAGATCACACTAGCGACAAGCGTCGTCTGCAGAAACCGGAGCAGTAACCGCTTAGCGCAAAAGCCGTAGGCGCGACGCGACAAAACGTAGAGTAGGCGGACCTGCTCGACAAGGGTCCCAGGGAGCTCCACAGCTTTCATGTACACTGCAATGACAGGGAGGGTGCTCCAGAAAAAGTTGACGAAAGTGAAGACAAAAATGCTGTCTACTCCTGCAGAGCCGAGGCCGGTTAGAATGGACACCAAGAGAGGTCCCAAGGCCAGAACGCAGTAAACGAAGCAGAGGTCAACAGCTTGTGTAATGAGATGGTGAGTGTGCCAACCTTGCACGAAAAGTAAATCCCGGATCCCACCAAGGTCTGTGACCACAATGTCTGCCAGGCCGAGCAAACCCGCAGTTGCATCTTGCCTCGCGGTGCGTCGTGGAGCAAGACAACGAAGAACGCTACGCAGCCCGCCATCTACTTTGCGAAGAAGCGAACTTCCCATTCCCCTCGCGTCCCCAGTCCCAGGGTCGGGCCCTTCAGCAAGTGCGGGTGATGAGGAGAAACGCGACTGCCCTGTCAGGGGGCGCTGGTGACCTATGTCAGGCGCTGCAGTGTTTCCCGTGGCGTGACCTGCCAAGCTTGCACGCCTCGCCGGGCTCGCACGTGTCCCACGTTCACTCGACGTTGTCGGAGACGAAAGCACAAGCACCCCCACATCGGCTTGTTGAAGCATTGGTCCGTCCGCCCATCCATGTCCCACTGCCAGGGTTGTCGGTGGGGGCTCGAGGGAGGCTCTGACTCCTTGTACAAGTGCCGCTTTCTGCTTCGGAGTCAAGCCATATGCCACAACGCTGTCGCAACGCGCGGCTACAGAAACAAGGAGTGCCTGCAACACAGACGCGCAACCGGAGTGTCCAAGTTAGACGCACCAGTGCATTTGTAGGTTTCACGAGCTGTGCCGCTGCATACACCAGAGATGCACAAACTGCCGCTTTCTCGGGTGCTCATCCAGTCGCGGCGGGAGCTGAAGAGCTCCTTCCTCGGACCCTGACGTTTGTGAAGGTCTTGAATGGGAACAAAGAAAACACGACCGAAGGTTGCACGTCCCAGTTGGGCAGCTTCTCCGGCGCCTTGAAGGCCTGTTTCCAGCTGAACAGTACAGCAGGGTCCGAAGTTGTCTGGATGGACAATGAACGCTTCTGGGAGAATGTTATATTGGTAGAAGCGCCTGTGCCGCCACTTTTAACCACGTACCTGTAGGTCCTTGTTGTCCAGGAATACGTCGAGATCGTCGCCATTAAGTACCAAGCACAGGCCGTCGGCCGCTGTGGCGCCCTCAAGAAACCGTCGAAAGCGACTAAGAAGCAGAAAGCCCAAGTCCGTGACCAAACGTGTCCGGGTATCGTCTGCCGCCACCATTTTCCGAAGTTCTTCTACGACCACGCTCTGATCAGTACCGTCGTCCCCCCAGGTTCCTTGTTGCCGTCGTCTTCTCCCGTGCGGCTGCCGGGGTCGCCAGCTCTCACTGCCGGCAGCGTGGGCAACACGCCTTCTGCCAGAGCGGCTGCCTTCATGCAGCTCGGAGTTCGCCCGTCTGTCAAAAACCTTCGACATTCCTCTGGACTTGATTGATCTATCACACGGCTCGCTCTCGTTCTCAAACGACGTTCTGGAACTGTCGCGTTGATGGGACGCCGGATCACGGCGAGCGCATTCCAGCGGAAGACCTCCAGCACGAGATGAGCAGTCGAGCTGGGGGGCGCGACTGCGACCAAAACGAGAACGTCTCGCAGCTTTAGAGCTGCTGCTAGCCTCATAGAGGTCTGAAAATATCGATGTCAGTCGGAAGATCTTCCACTGCTGCCCGCGGTGGTACTTGACTGGCGCATTACTGGGCGCATAACTTCCTGTCGGAACGATTGGGCACTCTTCAGCTGGACGCGGCGGGTCACTGAGATGTGTCCGGGAACCCGAGCTCCGCCATCGAGGACGGAGGCGAGCCAGGAATGAACGGGGGCGCCCTCCCAAAATTTCTCCAAGCGGCGGGGAACTATACTTAGGCCGGACATATATTCCGTTCTGTGAGCCATCCGGGCCGCTCGCGCAAGCGGGGCCAAGCAGACCTGAGCGGCTCGCAACAGCCATCGCTGATGCCTCGCTGTCACCTGTTAGCAACCAGACGCGAACGCCGACATCTTGCAGGTCTTTGACGATGTCTCGAACCTCCGGCTCAAAGTTCTCTTTCACCGCGGCGACCCCTAACAGCTGAAAGCACAACGAAAGTGCACAGCGGTGATGAGGATAAAGAATCCACAGTGAAGGGCCTCCAACGACACACCTTGGGACGCGAGGGTGTACCGTGAAAACTGATTCGCCGATTGGGAGCGAAAGCACATGCGACGCAAAGTGCTCCGTGAAGCCCTGGCCGGCAAAGCAAGAATATCCACAGCTGCCGGTCACGCAGCACCGCTTGTATCTTAGACGACTTGTCTCTGTTCCAACAGCTCGGCGACAGGCCTTGCATCAGCACGGACCGAATCGCCTCGTGTTCAGCCACCGTAAACCTGGGCATGACTCTTCCCCTCAGCAACACGGCCGGGAGGAGGGCGCCCGCACACCGAGTGCTGCGGTGACTCCGTGGTGACGGAGTCACCCGCACCGGTGACGCAGTCACCATGGAGGCTCTTGTGCTGAGGCACACTTTTTGTCGGGCCTGTAGGGGCTTCGCACACACCTCCGTTAAAATCTACAAACTACAGTAAGCCGGCAGAAGTGCTTCGTTACTTAGACTCTTCATGAACGTGACTGGTGTGCAGACTTCAAACTCCGCTGATAATCTTCAGAATTGACTGCAAATCTGCACGTAACCGGCGTGAGACATATGAGGGATGCAGCTAGCCACCGCTGTCGAGCCACCGCAAGACAGGTTTCCCACTAGTGGCTCGGCTGGAGCTGAGTTGAAGAGGCGAGAAACATGGTCGCTAACACTCGCACACCAGAGAAGTGGAGGCCGATCCGCCTCAAGGCTCCGAAGTCGCTGCCAGAAAAAGGGGTTATGCTGCGGTATCTCTCCGCGTGGGAATGGGTATTCACCCCAGGCCGAAACATTCCGAGAAGCTCTCTGACGACCTGCCACCGGCAACGCTTTCAGAGCGGGGGCCGGTGGAACAAGAATCCTGACTCCTCGGTTCGGGGAGGAGACTGAAACTTCCGAGTTCTCTCGCTGCTCCCGAGTCGGCAACGAAGCATGGGCCAGATAATGTTTTCAAAAACCGTACCTCAAAGTCTTGCTCAAGGCCTCGTATTGCGGCGCAGAGCTTGGATTTCTGACTGAACATGGAGCCCTTTGCATCCTCGACCGCCTGTTGGTATGCCTCCACTTGTTCCTCCGTCAGGACCCTTCGTGCGACTATCAGCGGCCGGAGACCGTCTTTGATGAGCAGCTCGGCATTCCTTAGAATGCATTTCAGCATTCTTTCCATTACGCTTGTTCTCTTCGGAGGTAGCCTGCTGCCGCCGGCGCACCAGCTGCGTATCGTGTCCATACCACTGCCCCGACTGGAGCTGCCCTGTACGATCCTCGCACTGCTCTCGCCCGGCCAGGCCGATCTGAACTGCTTTCGGACACTACAACCGCACCTGGCTGCGGCATTCACAAAGTTTTGAAAACGCTCTACTTCGTTTGTAAATGGTTCTCCCAGCTTCTCCCCTGCGGCGTTCCGAGCGCCTCCTTCAGACTCTGACGGCAACTCGTCCACAAGGCTCTTCGACACGCACGTCCCACAGACCTTCCAGCGCATATCTCCAACTGGACTGCCGTGTCTCCTGACGTCACAGCCAACGCATCTGCCCTGATGTATGTTCAGCACAGCTGCGTCCGAGATAGCTCGGTCGGCGACCTGTTGGGCATTTGTGCGGGGCGTGTTGCCTAGCGGCTGTCCCCCGGATGCGTCGGGTGCTCTGGATTCGGGATCGAACAAGAAGGAACATCGTGGGCCGATGTCGGCGAGGTCTCCTCGCGTATACAGGACAGCGTCCCGCGCCCCTTCTTCGCGGACGATGATGGACATGCGTAGTCGGCCTGGCTCCGGTGGATGTACTCCTAGAACTCTGAAGCGCTCGTAAGTGGGCGATCCGGCTGACAAAATCAGGGCTGGCACGGGCCGTTCGTCCCCGTTCTGTAGTGAAGCCGCAGGCTGCTCACTCGTAGGCGTCTGCTCCCTGCAGGGTCCTGGCGTGGGCCTCGACGCCTCTTGAGATTCTCTTTGGAATGGCGCGGTAACAGACGCCAACAATCCGGCTTTGAAACCCTGAACATTGTGTGAGGAAAGTGTACCTTGTCCGTCAAGCAGAAAAGGCTCCCAGACCTGGGGCGTCACGGGAGGTAGAGCTGAATGCAGGTGGCAGACGCCAGCACAGCAAGGCCGACCATTCCGGTGAGAGAGTCGCGGCGGCCACAACGAGCACAAGCAAGGAAGGTCAGCCCCACCAACTTCTTTCTCGGCTGCTGGGGCTGAGTCGGATGATTCGGCTGCTGACAACGGCGGCGGTCCGCCACAGCCGCATAGGGGTTGTGGTGTAGCGCACGGTGAACAGTGAGAGTAAAAAGTCCTGCTATCCGCTTCTCGAGTCCCCGCGGAGGAAGCCACTGAGACTGAGAAGCGCAAGTTTTGGCGGCCTTGGGCGCGTGCTCCCTCTAGGGCGTCTGAACCATGCTCCGGCCTCGTAATGACAGGGCTTCGAAACACGCGCTGCACCTCAGTTCCTGTGTGTCGCACCTCGTCGGGTGTTGCGTGGCCGACAACCCCCTTCCCGCCCGGATGGCACCCTGTTACTCGCCGACCGCGAAAATCCTTGTCAATGGGCGCGCCCAAGTTCTCTGGCAAAATCACGACCGCCGGAAGGTGGTCCGCTTCAGCTTTTTCTTGTATGTCGCTGCTGTCTTTCACAAGCGGTCTCAGTAGAAAGGCTAGAGGCGCCCTAAGTTCCGCATCCACTGCAGGGGGTGGAAGCGGAGAGCCAATAGTAAGCTCCAGCTTATCGGGGAGCACTTCGTGCTGAACGCCCGCCTCAAGCCCATCAACTGTTGCCGGCCCCGGTCCGTGCCGAGTGCTTCTCGCAGCGACCCCGGCACACGCACCCTTTGCCGAGTAGAGTTCGCCGGCTGGTCGCTGGCAGTCTGGCCAGCACGGAAAAGCATCGCATCCGTGGCCATCTCCCAACTGTCCTGTAGAATCTGCTGACAGGCGGGTTGCCGAGGCAAAGATTGCGACAGGGTCGCTCACGCCCACGAACGGAGGGGAAGAGTGCGGATTAACCTGCGGCTGTGGCGGCAGGATTACAACGGCAGAGGGTGAGTGGCACCTTACAACGACTTCTGTCGGACTCCGGATGACAGGAAGGTAACCAAGTAAAGCGGCAAACTGCAAAAGACACAGGTCCGCGGGGCTCTCAGACCTCAAAGTCAAGGGTAAGTCGAAGTCACCAAGGGCGTGGGGCCCCAAGCGCCTCCCCGCCCGCGCTGCGCTTCGGGTAGGGCACCTCGGCGCTTGCCGGCCCTCCTGCTGGGTTACGTTTCGCATTTCGCCGTCAGCGCTCGAGTGGTCACCCGACGCACGTCGGCTTCCCGCACTGGCACGCCGAGAGAAGCAGCAAGGCCGAGGAATTCCCCGAGAGGACCAGGGGACACCAGACAGCTCGGCGTCGGGTGTTCGGCGCGCCTGGCTTGGCCGTCGCTCCAACGATCCAGCCGCTTCTGCCCCTGGGCCGGTGCAGCCTGTTTCGGCTCCCGCGGAAGACAGTAAACGGGTGGGCCTTGAGCCGTGTTCCTCCACAACTGGCAGCCTGGCGCTATTTGCCGCTGCCGCAACGGCAGCTGCGGCGGCAACCTCCCAGGCCCCACACACGTGCCGATAGGGCGAGATAGGCGTGCCGGGACAACCCGCCTCGGTACGATTACTCCGGAGAGCCTCGCATGCGCAAAACAGCGGCGTATCCAGAGAAGATTCCTCTCCCAGAGAGAATCCTGCACAAACGGCCGCAGGCGCGGTCTGTAGACGAGTGACTCTCTCAGACGAGAGGGTGCCCGATACGGAAGGAAAGACTACCTTTGCTGTCTCGCTTTTCTCAGATCCTGCGTTACATGAGCCCACAGAGAGCTCCTGAAAAGGCAATTTTCCAGATGCGTGGCACGTTGCATTTCGGCCGTAAGGGTAGGCAGGATAACCACAGCTGCAAGCGGTCACGGAGCGGTGACAGGAGCCTCTACTCGTTCGATCGCACTCCCAGCGGCATGGCTGAGCGTAGGGGGCAACGGTAGTATCGCCCGCGGCATGGGTCGGCGACCAGCCTGGGGAGGCACTGGTAGCTTGGGACAAAATCGGAGAACGGAGGGCAGGCGGAAGAAGATTTCCTCCTCCAGAACTTGTTCTGAATTCCCGTCCGCAAGCGGAGGTGCAGGGACAGATTTGTGGCCCAGACTGAGGGCAGCAGGCAGGGGAAGCAGTTACGAGATTGCCAGCGTGACAGGATTCCGCCATATTACACACAGCCAGGGCCCTCCCCATCTCCTGTAATCGGCGCCGCTGCGGGCCGTTGCCAATGTAGTCCGTTAGAAAGCCTGAGGCTCCGAACTGACAAACGATGCAGAGGCAGGTGGATGGCGAGGGAGGTTGATGAAAGCTACTCCGGCTACGCGACACTTCGTTTTCGCATTCGTACGAGTGGTCCTTCATATTCTGCTTGGATTGAGCTTGGTCCAAGTGCGAACACGCGCGGCTGGGATCGAGATGCGCAGCGGACGCAAACATAAAAGTGGAGGTCCCATCTGATTCGGCAGTCTCGTCAACGCGTGACGAGAAACCGGTCGCAGGTGCGCATAGGCAGCTGGAAGTAACAGGGCCATGTCGACTGCAGTTTACCGTGAGAGACCACGTGTCCACTTCTTTTTCGCCCTGGTTGTCGGCGTGTTCGCCACCTGAATGCAACAAGCGTCGTCGCACTCCCGAATCCCTACTCCCATACAATACTCCTCCAACTGAGCATGCAGCAAAGCTGAACTGACGTGTGGCCGGAGCAGCCAGGAAGGCGAAGTCGACGACGCCAAGGCTGCTCAAGCAGTGAGAGTTACGGATGAGACCATACGGTTCGCCTTTTCCTGATGGAGTCACTGGCCTGGCCAAGGGTACATCCATTGCTGCGTCAGGCCCGTCTCCGCATCCTGAGGTCGTGACGAAGCGATGTTCTAGACTGTCCAGCGCGGCACAGAAATTCAGTCCGAGCTGGTGGGTAAGAAAGTCTATCACCCGTTTTGGCACAGCCCGTACCGACATACTAGAGACCGTCAAAAACTTCAGGTCGTGTCTACTCCCTCGCCGAGCATCTGCACCTCCGTTGGTGCCTTCTTCGGCTGCGCAGCACCGACAAGAGGCCTGAGGAGTTATCTCTGAAGAGGCTGGACAGCACTCTCTTTTACTCGGTGACCGAGTGTCTTGAAACGTCGCCAATTTGTTGCCGGGACAGTTGTAGCCCTCCTGCTTTCCGAGAGACCGCAGGGACTCCGGAGGAGCCAGATTCGGCCGTTCATCAGACCGTGTGGAGCTCGAATGCGTCACCTCCAAAGGGTCTAAAGCGCCGAAACGACGGCAGCGAGGCAGCCCACGAGCGGACCCCGCCCTTTCGGGAGTATGTACGGACACCGGCTTCCCCTTACTAGTATGGCTCCGCAGGTGCTTTGACGCCTCTGCAGAAGGATCATAGCGCATGTCCTCAAACGGTTTCTCCGAGGCCATGCCCATGCGCTCAGACCGCACCGGGAGATCGAGTTCGCTGGGTGATCGGCGCCGAGTTTGCGCTGGACGGCTTTTGAGAGACCACGCAAACGAGGCAGTTTCACATTGTAACACAAGAGGTGAAGCCTGCTCGCGGCCATTGGTTGCAGAGTTTCCTCCTGCAGATTGCGCAACCAAGCCTTCCCGGCCCTCATCCTTCTTGCCTGAGAAACCTAGGTTGTCACAGTCGCCGAGTGGTGGTGCAGCTGCACAATCTGAAACACCCGCCGTAGTGCTGGTTGCCTGCCAAGAATAAAGCTCGGACCGAGCTAAGTTTCGAGAACCCTCGCGATTGGTTTCCCGGCGGCGTCGATAGAGGACAGCCGGGGTAAAAACCCTCTGCATATCAAGAAAGACGTAGAGACCTAGAGGAAGAACAAGAGTACTCGAAACTAGGTTTTCCAGTAGTGTCCGTACAGCATGCAGAAAAGGCGACTCGCCAGAAAAAGGAGCTGTCGCTGCCGCCCCTTTTCTCAGTACGGGTGTCGTAAGCCAGGCCACTCCCTGCACCAGCTGAAAGCAGCACAACCGGCACCACACGAAGATGCACCCCCCTGTGAAAGACACACAAAGCCAGGAGAAGAGGGGGGCACGGACGCCTACACCTATGTAGAAAGCCACTGTTCCTGCGCGGGGACCAAGCTTGACAGGTGCAGCGTGTACGCGAAGAAAAAAACACTGGCAACCAAGAAAACAGTTTCGGACATCGCCAGCCCAGAGCGCCCCACCACCCCTTCCCCACGCTATGACAGGGAGAACGCTGGCCGTTCCACAAGCGGGACAGGGCAAGAAGACCACATGGTGGCTTGTCGTCCCACCTCAAGCAGCCATAGAAGACACACACAGCCCAGGCGCCGGTTTCAAGTTCTCTATCTGCTCTTGCAAAAAACTGTAATTCAAGGGACAGTTGGACCGCGAACATACGTTGTCTCCACGACAAAGCGCCAACGCGTAGACAGGCAATCGACGGCCCAGGAAGAGTCCTTCACACACTCACTCAGCTCAAGTCACAACTTCAGTCTAAGGCCAAGCCGCATTCTCCAGTTGGCTGCCACGCTCATGAGATGGGACCAAATTCGGGCTACGCGCGCGCATTCGGTCCGCGAGCACGATACAATTTTCAACCTAATCAACATTCACACACTTGCATCCGGCTCACCAGAGTAAGTGCGCAGAAACATAACCACAAGACAAGGATGCATCTGTCAACGAGACGCTCGAACCGACCGCGGCAAGAAGACCGACTCGGCATCGTGCGGATCGCATACGAGTCTCGGCCAGTATATAGCACTACACAGTCGACGTGAGGGGTAAATCGAAGGATGCTTCCTGAGAACACAAAGATAGAGGAACCACTGGCAGCGGCAATCCGCGCAAGTGTCGGCGGTCACAGTGGGAGAACACACTTCACTGACACAAGCACATACCCTCATTGAATCGGAGAAAGCTGTCGATCCGAAATAGGCCTGGGCGTGTCAAAATCACGTAGACGCGAAGTCGAAATAAAGTTAGCGACGAACCAGTGGCGGCATGCTGTTTGGCTGTCTACACCATGCGTCCTCTTCGGCAGTGAAAGGCCGAATTGTGAAGCCGCGGCGGGAAAAAGGGACGGAGACTTCTACGCAGGAAGCCTACCGGAGCGCAGCCGAGTTTGAACTGCAAAGCGGCTTCTCGCAACTACTAGGCTATGCCTGGCCCCTCCCCTACAGATCGGCTGCTTCTAGGCCCTTCAAAACTCCAGTAAAGGCCACACAGCTGCGACGGTCGGGTTCCCGAAAAACGCTGTGCAAGAACCAACCCTAAACCTCCCCCACTTGTTCTTGTATGCGTTTCTCGCATCGACGACTCGACGCAGTCATGGCACGCGGAACCTGCCTCGTTGGCTGGAGCTATTTGTATCTGTGACCCATGCACCTAGTGAGCGGTCGAGCACTCCGTGCACCCGATATATGAAAACTCTCCGCCGTGAAAATCTCCCTGAAGTGACTATACTACCGAACTCTGTGAGCGGAAACGCCATGCTCAGCACGTCATACCTCTGAAGGCAAACTGATCGGAACTGATATGGCTTGCACGCGGGTGGGCGTCAAGCTTGAAACTGCCTTTAAAGTTCTGTTTGCTTTGTCCAGGTGCTTCGCAAGCCACGCGCCCACGTAGTGCACTCAATGCATGCAAAGAAAGGTCGCTCTTCGTCTCTCGCATGCTTGACTTCCTGCGAGAAAAGCAATACGCGAGTCAAGGAAGAAGAAGGAAATATAACCAACGCGCCTCTCAATCTGCTTCCGAGCGCTTGTGAACGTGGTCCGTCAGGTGCGTGCTGCTCAAGTGATCCGAGCTGGCGTTCATAGAAGTTCGCGGGACCGCGACAGCTGAGAAACGCGAGTGCGTTCCCGAATGTCTGGTTACCGTCCATGGACAGATACACAAGTGGTATGCGGCTTTAACGCTTCAGCCAACCTGAAACAAGGCTAAACCCAGTTACATTCCAAGATCTGCGGCACCGCACGAGCGCTGCCTTCCTTGTTTTTCCTGACGGCAACGCTTTCCCTGTCTACAGTTGTCCAACCTGCCCTTGGTCCGAACCGGCTTGCTTGTCTGGCCTTCATGGTAAAGTAGCTGACCTCTGGAAATCGCGGCCCCCATCACTAACACTTGTTTCGACGAGGCAGTCTTCTTTCGTGCCCGTGTTGAGTAGGAGAGAGTCCGCTGGAAAGGCTTCATCGCAATATACTCGCACAATGTTCCCGACCCGGACTTTGTGCCAGGGAATCTGAGCGGACGCGACAGCCAAACAGTCCGCTTGATGGCTTGGGGATTTCCACTGCAGAGAGACAACACTGGAGAACAGGCCCGCTGTGCGGCCCATCAGTTGAACAGGAGAGCCGCCAGAAGCTTTTAAGAGCCTCCATGCACGCCCCTGGTTCACGGACGAGACAGAATTGCTTGCCAGGTAAAATGATCGCGACACACGAGAGCGGGAGGCCACATACGCCGTTACCACAACGGGAGTGACTCAAAATCTCCCCTCGTACAAACCTAGGGAGAATACCAAACGGACGAGAACCACTCTAAGCAAAGATGTACACAGAAAAGCCTTTGACGAGCGGACGCCGCCTCCTAGGAAGGTGCGCGCTGTTAGGTTGCCCGTCTCCCAGCCGTCGGCTCGGTCGCAGGCATGTAGCTAACAGAACAGCCATCTGAAGCCTAGTTTGGGTATTCTACCGTTTTAGGTACCACCTTGCCTCAAGTGAGTCTATAGCAAGTCGCGACAAAGTCTCATAGCAGCTTGTGTTACCGCTTCATCATTTCTGCTAAAATTCGCACCGTTCAACACGTCAAATGCTCCGTCAACACGGTCGCGTTCACGCGCGCATCAAAGTTCAGTCGCTGCGCTCCCGGTGAAGAAGGATCCCTCTTACGGAAGTACCTCTTTCAGTCGAGGGCTATGACCATCGAGCACGTGACACGTTGTGCCACAGTTGAGCAGCCTGTCAGTGTGTCGAGCCCTGAGCTCGATTTGGAGTTCCCCCACGAGGAAGACGAAAAGGTTGGAGAAAAGCACAACGAGCAGGGCAAACCCGGGAACCTTCTGAGTAGGCGCGCTGCCGGTGGGCATGAGTATGTCGATCAAATAAAGCGGAGGCAGCTCCAGAATGCATAAGACCAAGTGAATCAGCGGAACTGACCGGCGGAAGTGAGCGAGCAAAACCCCAGGCAAGAAGGTCCACCACTGTACACAACAGAGGACAAGCAAGCACGCGCCACTCAAAATAAGAATCCGCGTGTCTGGTAGTTTAGTCCGCTTGACTAAAACTACGGCCAACTGTGTTGGCTGGCGGACAGAGCTGCTGGCACTACCGCCGGTCTCACACGGGCGCTACATTGCTACAGGACAGTGGCGACCTTCGCGATTTTCCCCGTATGCGAGAATTCACACAGGAGTCCGGACTGATGCGGACGCAAGGGTTGGCGTCAGTCATGCTGTTCATTTGAGCATTAAGGACACATTAATTGATGCACAGCAGAGATCCCTATCCAGCCTACTGGATGATGAAGCAATGTCTCCCTCCTCACGTGCAAGATTCAAGCCGAAAATGAGCCTGCTGGGCTCCATGTGCCCGGTACGCGTGTAGCACGGCCAAGCTTTACTTGGCATGGCGGAACCTTTTGCGCGAAACTGCGGCACGCTAATCCTGACCTCATAACGGTGCGTGGAGACCGAGTTATCCCGGTACCGCCCGAGCTCGTCCTCGTCAACCGGATTGATGATGACCTGTCGCGTGTCCCACTGCGGAGTAGCAAGCAACTCGGTGTCGCTGCGCAGCTTCTCCTGTTTCTCTCTCAGGAGCTGGTGCTGCTGCTGTTGAGCCACAACGCCTCTACCCTCCCGGTTCGCCCGCTTCTGTCCGTGTCTCCGCGCGCCGGCATCCCTTTCGGATCCTTCGTGCCCCGTCGCGAATCCGGAAGAAGAAGCTCCAGTCAACCTGCGCGTATTCCATAAGGCCTGCGGTTTGTGCTGGGTCCGAATACTCTCCCGCTGAAGCGTTCGTCGTCCCGTACTCTGCTCCGCGGACGCACCTGTCGCGCGCGGCTGACCACCGGAGGACGGCCCTTCTGCTTCCGCACCGGGGATCGCTGGTTCATTCTGGCAGCTTCCATTTCCACCATACCTCACTGTCACAACGCCAAGCCTTTCAATCCGTCCAGGACTCGCGAGCTCGCTCCAAGGATTTTGGCAGTTTACGTTATTCATATGTCGAGTTCTGATGGGCGTCGATGCGCGCGATCGTCCACTAGTGTCGGCTGCCCACTGGTCTGGGACAGAAACACCGCGGCGACTAGCAGGAACGCTTGGCGATCCTCGCGACGAGTTTACAAATTTACGATCACAGGGGGAGTCTTGAGAATCTGCTTTGTGGCAACGGTTCTTTGCAAGCATGGCTGTACGCTCAGGACTTGTTACAGAGTCCGGGCACGGACTTAGCGAACAAGAGGGAGTTGAGTTAGACATCTCGCTGCAACACCTTGGAGTGTACTCACTGGTGTGTTTCGAAGAGGCTTAGGCTCGTTGGAAGAAGCAGGCCTCCATGGATTCCCCCTTCGAGGTCACGGTTTCCTCGACGAGAGGTAGTTCCCTGATGAGAACGATGCCCGCGTGCTTGGTGTGGTGTGCAGGCAGGTACAGAAGCTGGGGAATATCGGGGAACCCTCTGTTCGTTGCAAACCCGCATACTACACGCTGCCGTTGCGAGCTCAATAACGAGCTTCCGTAAGAATGTCCGAAGCTTCAAGGTCAGACGCTGCTCGCAGGACCGTTGTCCTGAGAAGAGGCGGCAGTTGGTGCAAAGAGAAGGCCGTCACGAGTCAGTGTGAGTCAGTGCACCGGCGACGATTGCGGCTGGCGGCCGTATGCGGGGAGGGTTGGGGAGGCGAGTCAGGGTGTCCCAGACACGGTAAGTCGTCTGTTCCCACACCGCATCAACAGAGGCACAACCCCCAGCGGTTTTCTGATACGTTTGCACCAGCAGCAACACGGCCAGCCGGGGAAGAAGTGGACTCGGGCTTCCTTCGATGGAGAGTATAGACTCGTCTAGTGTGTCAGCTGCAATATTGTGATTACACGTCAACTCAGGAGCTCCGAGGAACAACATGCCGGCTACTTCGACATTCAACCTCAAAAGCGGTGCAGTTGAGAACCTCGGAGGTCCTTCAGTTTCGAAGATGCTTCGCGGGACGCCCGCAGGTTGGTGAAGGCGACGCGAGTTGCCTACACAACGCTGTCGATGGAGTGGCAAACTACAACTTCATGCCCCCTTTCAGCGAAAGCGAGTTGTCGGTTCGTCGACGTTGTCCGGCTGAATTCGCAGCCGTCGCTGCATCTTGAGCACACCTGTAGGATTTTCGAGTTCCA
>NW_027153217.1:0-3500 GCF_002600585.1 Cystoisospora suis
TATCTATTTATCTACCTTTCCATGGATTTGTGTGTTAGCCCTCCTACACAATAGTGAGGCATAACTCATGGTGTATGTACAGCTATCGTTAAACTCTCTTTCTTCTTTTTCTTCTCTTTCTCTTTCAGAACTTCCTTTAGAAAAGAGTGAGAGAGACAGGAGAATAAGAAGAGAGGTTCCTCTGCATCTATCTTTCCACGATTTTCTTCTCTTTCTCTCTTCTTTCATCTGTCCAAGAGTGTCTTCTCTGGAGGTCTATCTTTCCCTTGACTTCTCTCAAGCGCTTCTTTCCTTCTTTCTGCCGAGGAAGAAGCAAACCCCCAGACTCTTCATTTTGAAAGAAGAAGAAAAGAAAGAGAAAAGAAAAGACCAACGAAATAATGAGAAAAAAGGAAAAGAAGAAGAAGATGCATCGACATAACTCTTCTTCTTCTCTTTTTTGCCATCCTCCTGTGACCGTGCGTGAGAAAGAAGAAGAAAAGGAAAAGGAACCTCTCCACATGCAGAAAGAAGAAAGAAAGAAAGAAAGGACGGCATTCCGTAGATTCAAAAAGAACGAGAGAAAAAAGAGAGAGACGGGAGAGAAAGAAAGAGAGAAAGAGAAAAGTCTTGGGACTCACCACGACGGAGAAGTGATCTTCTTGAAGAGAATTCTTTCTTTTGCACTTAAGAGAAAAAGTTGAAGAAAAAGAACAAAAAGAAGGAGGTAAAAAGGGAGAAAAAGAAAGGAATGAATGAAGAACGAGGGTGAAGGGAAAAAAGAGAAGGCAAAAGGGGATGTGAAGAATCCTGAGAAGTTCTTTCTTTCTCTCTTTCTCTTTTCTTCTTTTCTCTCAGTCAGACCGACAATTGTGCCGCGCCCGCTCCTCGTCCTCCTACGATTCTTTACCTCCCTTGCTTTCTTCCTTTGATTCAAGTCAAAAAGAAAGAAAGAAAGAAAAGAGAGAGAGAGAATGAAAAGATTGATCGATCGATCGAACGAGCTATGGGTAGATTGACGGACTGCATAGAGAGAGAGATAGAGAGATGAGGCAAGCCATCGATCGATCGATCGATCTACCGATCGATCTTGTAACGCCTTCCCTACTAGGACTAAACTTTCATCCCCCTCATTCTCCTTTTACTTCTCCTTTTTGCTTTCCTATCTCCTTCCCTTTGATCTAGCCAACAGCATCGATGAGTGAATAAATCGATTGATGGATGGATGGATGGATGATTTGATAGACAAAGTCAACATGACTAACTGACTGACTGCATGAGAAATGGACGGGTGAATGGAGAGAGTTCGCTTATAGGATGAGAATTCTGAAGGACTCGAAATAAAAAAGAAGAAAAAGAAAGTGTTGCAAGATTGAGTGAAGGAATGATGAAAACTGCAAGAAAAGAATGAAAGACGGAAAAAGAAAGAAAGAAAGAAAGAGTGAGAAAGAAATACGACCAAATGTAAGAAGGCAATGAGAGATATGAAAGAAAGAGAGAAAAGATAAGAAAGAAAGAGAAAAGAAAGAAAGAAAGAGAAAAGAAAGAAAGGAAGCTCTAGTCACGAACGCCTATGAATTATTAGTATCATACCCCGACTAGACCTCTCTATTTCTACCTTTCTTTCTTTCTCTCCCTCTTTTTCCTTTTCTTTCTCCCTGATCTTTCTCTTCTTTCTTTCTTTCTTCTACATGAATGAAAGAGTTTATGAATCAAAGGGCAAGAGTGACTGTGTTTTGGGACTGTCTTCTTCTTCTTCTTTATCGATCTCTCCGCTCTTTTTCTTCTCTTCATCTTGGTGTGTTCCTCATTCATTCATTCTTCTTCTCCTTCTCCTCTTCTTTCGTAAATCTCTCCTTCTCTAGACGATGAAAGATAGGAGAAAATGGAGGAGATAAAAAAGAAGAAAAAGAAAAAGGACAAACTTAGAAAGAGGTTCATCCGTTTCTTCCTCGACTCATCACTAGCCCATTCTTCCTCTTCTTTCTCCTCTTACTACTCCTCCTACTTCTATCACTACTTCGCTTACTATTAGGCTTCCTTCTATGAGCTACCCACGTCTTTCTGCTTGACTTGTTTCTAAATGAATGTCTCGAGCCACACAGGACGCTTTCCAAGCCCTTCTCTCGGGAAGACAAACAAAGACAAGAAGAAGAAGAAGAATAAAAAAGAGGAAATGCATACTTTCTATTCTCTTCTCTTCCTTCTTTCCGAAGACCAATCCACACACTCACTCCTACTACTCCTTCTCAGTACACATGCCGTACATATCAACTGCATACACATATACATATATACATTATACATATACATATGTGCATATACGAATAGATGTGTATATATATATATATAGATGAAGAGAGAGAGAGAATGGAGAGTGGCTTTGTTTTCCTAAGTGAGCTGTATGAACGTTGTGGGCCTATGGAGATCTTTCAGTGAAGCTGTGGCCCAGTATTAGAATGGAGATTCTATCATCTCGCTCTTCTTGCCTCTTCTCTCTCTCTCTCTCTTTCCTTCTTTCTTAAGCCCTGCATTCACCACGGAATAGGAGAGCTAAGAGACCAAAGCAAGATCAACAAGAAGAAAGAAGAAGCACCCTCTCTCCCTTGAGAGAAAGAAACACTCATTCTCCAGAACATAAAAAAGAAAAAGGTCTCTTCAAACAGACGATACAAGAAAAGGAAAGATCCGACATATCTCTCTCTATGTATATCCATGTATACATACATGTGCATCTACGTATGTAGGTCTAGATGTTGACACCGATTCTTTCTTTCCTCTCGTCGTAGAGTCAAGCCATCATTATACATCATGCAACGAAACCCCCAGCTAGCCAACGTTCCAGCTAGCTATCTGTGTCTTAACTTGCTCCCCTTTTCATGGTTCTTCCTCCTCTCTTCGAGAGACAAGCCAAGCATGGCCGCAGCTATCCTCTCTAGCTAAAACTCTTTCTTTTCTTTCTCATCTTTTCTTCTCCTTCTTGAACTCGTGAGAATCGAAGGAGGAAAGAGTAAGCAAGGGAATGAGAGATGGAGTGAGTATGAAGAATGAGAAGAATTTCTTTCTGTTTCTCTCCTTTCTGCCCTGCTAGATGTAGACATAGACATCATATCCTATAGCCAACACAACTCATGTCTAGTCAAGGGAGCTTCATATGAAACTTGCTATCGGATCCGCTCCGCTTCGATTCGATCCAAGGGAGAGAAAGAGATGAATTTATGAACGAGAAGAACTGCAGGCGATAAAACTCGAGAAAGAACCAAACCTTGGACTCCTTCTCCATTCCTACCTAACTAGACACTCAGCTAGCTAGTCGCTAGGATGCTAGCTAGTTAGCCAGCCAGAGAGGGAGAGATTTCTATCTAGCTGAAGGAAGACGAAGAAAAAGATGTATCTGAAGGTCCGAGCCTTCGTCGCCATTGACTGAAGCGTGTGAAATCTCTGCAGTCGAAAGGAATACAATACAATAGACACCAGTCTACTGCCATTCTGAAAAAGAAGGGAAAGAAAAAGAAGAAACA
>NW_027153218.1:0-34958 GCF_002600585.1 Cystoisospora suis
GAGCTCAAATCCGCACCAAGTAGTCTTCCGCCTCGCAGTTTCACAGCTGAATCGGCTCAGCGAAAAAAAAAGCCACCGACAGTTCGCCCCACCCGCCCCCTAGCCCCGACCCGAACTAGCTCCATGAAGGGGGACACCATCTGTGGGCCGTTTACTTCTGTGTTCGGAAGAGGCCGCTGACTCGCCGCTTCCAGCGCGTGCTCCGCCATCTGTCCTGATACTCGCTTCGACCGAGGAACCTGCAGCTCCTGCTTACTTCTAGAGGGCCGGTGAGATTTCTACGTGGCGATTTGGTTGGGAACGTCCGCGGTCGAGGGGGCAGGGTTCGGCAAATGGCGATGCCGGCGAGCCGACGCTAGGGCTACTACGAGCCGTAGTGCCGCATGCGCAGTGACAGCTCGGACCAGCGTGGACCTTCATCAGCCGGAATTCTTTAGTACGAAACTGCCTACTCTGTGAGGTTTGTGTTTGAGCGTACTTCTCGAATCCTTCCTGGGCCGCTAAATGCAAACTGTCTGCGAAGCTTGGGCCTCCTGTGCAGCAACCGAAGACCAACGAAACTCGTGTGTCAGGAGCTGTGCGCATGCATTAACGACTCTGCTCACCGTAAAACTTACAGTGAACGGTCGTGACACCCTTTCTCAGGAAGTGCATCCCGCTGAAGGACAGTTTTCAGCGTGTTCCACTGACAATGTGTGCTCTATGTCTAGGCCAGAAGAAGCTCGGCAGATATGCTTCGGGCTGATCTGCTGCAGCGGCAGCGCAGACAATGCCAACGAGGCACCTGTGCTCTCGCGTCGGGTGGAACGCGGACCTTCTTTTTCTCAACGACGTACGTCGCCGAGAAGGCGGGTACTTCCCGACACATGCCCCTCGGGAACAAAGCCTGTCCCAGTTCTCTTCCTGACGTAGGGTCTTTCTGCACGGATGCTACGGGAGGCTAGCCTCGCCCGAGACCAGGCTGACCGGACATGGGTCGCCAAGGTTTCGAGCCCGGCGACGTGCACTCAAGACGGACGTTCGTTGAGGACAGAAGCCGGGCTTCTTGATCGTGAGAGAAAGATGACGTGGTACCAAGACGCGGTGTGCCTCTCAGTTGGTGGGCGCTGACAGCAGACGTGTTTTGACCGAGGCGATCAGCGGCCGACACTTGCCGTGAACTCCGAAGTATGCCGCGGTGCTTCTCCTCCTTTATCTCGCAACGTCTTCTTGTGACCTGACAGTTGCTTGAATAGCTCCATTGAGCAGCAATGTGTCAGGCAAGACAGGTTCGGCGCTGATTTGCCGAAGAACGCGGAGCCGTGACTGATGGGTTACATCGAGGGGGCGCGAGCTTTCTCGGAGCCGCCGTAGAAGGACTTAGGGACTCGTATATCTGTAAGATGCTGGCCGAGCTTCCGCGAGCACTGTTTCTTTTGTTGTCGTGGTGCAGGCGTTTCTGCACGTACAACGGGCTATCATCCCTTGGAAAAAGACATGGGCTCGGTGGTGTTAGGACACCCGACAGCTCATGTGTGAAGAGAGTCTATTCGTTCCCTCCCTTGGCCGTCGATTCCCGCCCTCCATCTCACGACGTTTGGTGGTAGCCTATGGTTGGACTAAACACTCTTAGTAGGACGGACGATCCATCACTTACGCGAACTGCTCAACTTTTGAAGTTTTTGCGGACCGATTGGGTGATCCGTCCCACTGATGTCAGTGTTGTCTGTAGGGGCTGGAGCTGGCAACAAAGAGAAACACAGCCGATTTGCAGGGCACTGGGGAGAGAAGAGAATGCGCTTATGAGTCTCGTTTCTCTACAGGCCTGTGAGCCAATCTCGAAAAATGTAAGCTGTATGCGACCTTGGATACATATTCTTTGGGAGGTCTGGACTTGATGGCAGTGTGAGGATTCAGGTGCTTCCCGCAATTCTTGCGGTGTGCTTGGAGAAGGCACGTGTTTCTGTTGCTTCGTCACGACAACTTCATCACGGGGGACCTCGATTTTCGCGGTCTCTTTGTAGCGTGCCGTTTGGGTGTGCCCTCGCCATGAGAAACAGAAGGGACGTCTCCTACCCTAACCCGGCTGAATGCCGGCCGGGTGCTTCCTCCCCAGCTGTACCACTACTAGTTGCTCCGATCCTTTCTTCTTTGCCTGATCCTCCTTTTCTTTCTTCCGTATCAAGCGAAACGGAGCTTCTGCGATCTCCCAGGGCAGCACGTCTGGCTTCGGCTCAAGGCGTAGCTGTCCAGGCGGGGCAGAGTGCACAGAAGGCTGCACAGGCCGCGGTAGCTGCTGCAGTCACCACGTCCTCTCTCATCGATGAGATGAGGCAAGATAATCGACAGGTTTGCGGAGATTGTTCCCCGGCCCGTTCTTCGAACTCCTCCGCCATGGGCGAAACGCTGCCACTGGACTACTGCTCTTTTTTCCGGGGATCTCCTTGTGCCAACATACTTAGTCCCTCGCTGCCGCTGTCTCCCTCTTCGCAGTCACTCCCGCATCCCCATAGGCTTTGTCGTGGACGTACTGCACCCTTCCACGGTGCCCCCGATCCTTCTTCTTTCTCTGTCTGCTCCGATTATCGGCCGTCTCCAGACGGGGGGACAGTTTTGCTCCCCTCTTCCTTCTCTGGCTGCACACAATGCACGTGCTCGAAATGCAGTCCAGAGAGGGACGCGCTTGTGCAGGAGCTAGCGAGGAAGACCGCGGCCTTAGAAGAAGAGATGACTTCGCGCTTTCAGGAAGAGCTAGCTGAAGAAAGACGCCGAGTTACTGTGGAGCTGGAGAGGCAGCGACAGCATCTTATTCACCATGAGGAAGAACTGCGTTTGCTGCACTCTCAAGTCAGACCGAGCGCGCAACAGAACAGCTCCTCTCCTTCAGTCTCTCGGAAATTGCTTGGAGTCAAGGGCAGCCGCAGCGGTGCGAGGCTTGGAGGCATCTCTACTGTTACGGGGGTTGCCACAGGGACAAAGCGAAAAGTTGTCGTTGTCTCCTCCCAGTCAGGAGTCCGCACTCGTACTGTAGACAATACTGTCGTTTGCAACGCAGTAGTTGGAAAGGACGGCGGAGGGCGAGCTGATACTCAAAGAGACCTCTCATCTCCTATTGAAGATGCCCAGGCAGCCGCTCTGTCAAGCTTTAAGACGGAGATCGCACGTGCTGAGCATGAAGCGGACGAGGTGGCGCGAGCAGGACTGGCCAGCTCACCCGTCACGTCGCAGTGCGGGAGAAACGCGATCCGTAGCGCGGACAACGGGGTATTATTGGCCGGAGAGGAAGACGCTTTTTCAGAAGAACGAGCTGAGGAGAAATCTCAGGAGGGGGCGCTAGATACCACAGCGTTGTCAGAGAGAGGCGACGTTTTCTGCTCACCGTCACAATCGGCAACCGGGACAGGTCAGTTGCGTAGAGTGAAACGCGGCGACGTGGAGGGAGGTTCCTTGAAACAAGGAACAGAAAAACAAGCCCGCGGCGACACCGCCTCGCAAGGACTCCCTGACAGTTTGAACGACTGCCACACTCGTGGGGATTTCAAGCAACGGAATGATGTGAGCGACGATAACCGGCTCATAGGGGCAGCGATTGATACTGGTCTGAAGATTGTTCTCCAAGGCTCACCACTCTTACTTTTAGCTTTGCCAGAATCATTCCTATGAAACTGCCTTGCGGGAAACCCGTCAGGGTTTGAGGCTTTTCTACCTCAAGAATTGGTTTCACTCTTGCCGACGTCTCGTAACCTCACGGTGTGTGCTATGCCGTGTACGCGTAACGTCGCCGGGGACCGCGGGCGCTCCCACAGGTGTGTCCTGTGGTGTGCATTCGAGCTGGTGAATTCAATGGGCCTTCACTATGTTTGTGCAGTCTTGCGGCCTTTCTCGATGAAGGAACTAGCATCGCTGTCACACACCGTACCCCCCTGCTCTCTTTCCAGTCGATCATTCGACAGAACGCCAGCACGGGTCTCTGAATTCCAAGCTAGCTTCCAGACGCGTCGAAAGTGCTTGAAATACTAACCGGTCACGTCAAGCGAAGTTTTGAGGCAGGCGGGAGTTCCGCCTCGGTGGGCGGACTGGTACACGGCGGAACCCGAACTATATTCCCAAGCTTCTGCGCTTCCCCTGTACTGGCTGGCGCAACACCCTGAAGCAAGGCGTGGCACAGCAGGCTTCCCGATTGTGCTGTAGGGTGCTCATTCGAAACTATGTGTGATTCTTCCTCTGGTTTCCAGTCTTTTGGCACCTTTCTCTTTAGACTGACTTCGCCGTTTCCCGTGCGCTCTCTGTTGTTCTGTAGGTGTTTCGACGCGGCGTGAGCATACTTAGCAACTATGTGATGAAGCAGAAGATCGGCTGCGGAACCTGGGGAGATGTGTTTATTGCGATAGAGCGCGCGTCTGGACTTCAGCGGGCTGTGAAGCGAATTTCCAAGAGGTGGGGGCGGCTTATCAGTCACTGGGAAAATCACTTTTTTTCTTTTGTAGTCGGCGCTGGCGGCACGGTGCTGTCCGTCGCAATTCTTGTCCAATGTTCGCGGCGGGTAGTCCGAACTTGGAGCTGTTGAGTCTTTCGGGACTCCTGATTTTGCCGTGCACCTCTTTGCCGGGCCGGAGAACAACGCAAGCTTGGATCATTGTGCTATTTTGTGGCTGGGTACGGAGCTTGCGCACTTGTCTCGGCTACAAGAATGCTCCTGCTTCTGTTGTACACTACGTGCGAGGCAGGTTACGCTTCTTTCGGATTGTGCTGAAGGGGAGGGCTGTTGTTCTCCGTCGTCCCTGTATTCAGCAAACAGTTTACCGGGGTCCAGAGACCAGGGACTCGTTCACTTCAGCGCTGCTTCACACGCAGATGAACGGGTGCTTGTTTCTGACGGTCTTTCCCGTCACGTCCCTGTAGATCGTCGAAGGCCATGAAACATGCGGAGGACGAAATGGTGCTGCTTCAACGTCTTGACCACCCGAACATTATCAAAGTGTATGAGTGTTACGAAGACTACTCCTACGTGTATATCGTGAGTGACCAAAAGGACCATCCGTATTGCCTTCTTCCCAACAGAAAAACCCCGGCACGCAACTGTTCTCTACCTCTGCGCAGTACCTACTGATGCTCAGGCATTTGTAGCATAAAAGGGATATTCATTCCTGTGCCAGGGTATGGGACAGAACAAGTTCTTTGCCTGTCATCATACTTGGACCAGATCTCTTCAGGTCTGCATCTGTCTGCTTCGTGAGAAGAACCCGCTTCTTTGTGTCTCTCTGCATATCATTTCGGATACAGGGCATAGTTATGTTGACGAGTTGGGATTTAGATTAGATAGCTATGATATTCCGATACTGTTTTCGTAGTTGCTTCATTCTCATGATGAAGTTGGGTTCCAGCTTCGAGCCGTCACGGGATACTATTGACATTCTCCTCAATCGTATGAGACGTGGTGGGACAAGCGCTTTGAGAAGAATAGGGCGTTAGGGGACATAGTGTTAGCGTGTCGGAGTTGCGGGACACACGGTTCACCTAGTGGAATACCTACGTAGCGTTTCCGGTTTTTCATGCCTCTTCGATGGCGAGGACGTTCTCACTGCTTTAGTCCTTGGGGACTTCTCGAGTCTCGTGCTAGTGCATGTAAACGGGTGCTTGTCGCGGCCGGGGTTGTCCGGGCAAAGGGCAGTCGGGGCAGCCGTCCTGCAGTAGCAGAAGGTCGGTTACTGACGGTTCAACTATGTTGAAACGAGGGTGCGGCTGGCAATGCAGTGGAGTGCCGCCTCGGTCTTGCTCTCTGTTGCCCGTAGCTTTCAACGCGTTACCCCCGACGTCAGTCTTCATGTTGTCCTGTACGTTCAATTTGTCTCTTTTGAAGGCGCGTTATGCGGTCTTCTCTTGCGTGTCAACCCTTAGGTTATGGAGCTATGCCGAGGGGGTGATCTGTACGATACTATTCTCCGGCGTGCGTGCTTTCGAGCTGCTGCCCCGCGGGTCTCACCCTCCCCCAGCCAGCCTCCGGATCCTCAAGCTGGGAGTCTGTTTAGGCCTCCTTTTGATGAAATAGGCACCGCCGTCTTAATGCATCAGATCCTTTCGGCCGTTCACTACTGCCATTGTCACGCTATCGCACACAGGTCAGCAACCGAAACGAACAGCTGGCAACCGGGAAAAGAGCTGCCGAAGTGTGACTTCTCAAGCCGGGGCAAGCGGCTTAGGTTTGTGGGTGTGGAGACGCTTTTTGCCGATCTGTAGGACTGGCGCTGCGGAAACATCGACCGCACACTTGCCTTGTCGAACGAGACAATGAACACGAGATGCTTTTGGTGGCTTCCGACTGATGGCCGACGGTGGGCAGGAGGGCAACAACCTTAGTGTGTGGCGGCAGGCGTGACGCGCGCACATCCCCCCATCCTACTTCTTGGGGTATAGCGGTGAAGAACATGTCGTGGGCGTCGGGAGCGAAATTTGTTTTCCAATATCGCTTGTCAACCAAGCTGAGAGTTGCTCCAAGAGGTGCTACTGGTCTGTCCGATGGAGCTTTTGCTGTCTGCGGCCGGCCTGTGCACAGAGACATCAAGCCAGAGAATTTCCTTTTAACCAGTCCCAATTCCTTCCAGCTGAAACTGATTGACTTTGGTCTTGCGCGGAGCTTTCTTTACGACCTCGATGAGCCCCCGTCGTGCTCGGGACGGCAACTGTCAGGGCGGCAGGCACCCGCAGGATTCCGGCGTGATTTGTCGGGCACCCGAGAAACTGACTCGTCGCCGTCCGTAGATCGGCCAGCAGGCTCACCCGTTTCAGGGCACCATACAATAGGACACAAAGCGAGCGCGTCAGCCGAGGGTTCGTTTCCTCGCTCTCCAAGAGGGAGAGAAAGTGTCGAGGCAACAGAGAGACAGAGACTGCGGGAGGGTAGCGAAGAGGGGTGGAGCAGAAGAGGCTACTCTGCGTTTCCTCATCACCGGTTAGTAAGGCCCCTTCACTCCCTAGTGGGGACGATGCACTTCGCTGCTCCAGAGATTCTTTCCTTGTCCGTTAGAAACCTCTTCTTGGCGAAGCCTTCTAGTCTGCGTGCCCTGAATAAGAACGAACGCTTTCCGGTCGAGGAAGTGAGGGAGAACCCCAAAGAAGGCAAAGCTAGAGGTGCGTGTTCGTACCTGCCGAGGAAGAAAGCGGGTGAAAAGGAGGAAAGCAATGACGAACGGGACAAAAGTCCGAAGAAGGGCAGTGACGGAGGTAGCCTAGCCGGGAAGGAGCTTCAGTGCATGTTTGGATACGATGGGAGATATGCGGACTCGTGGAGCTGCGGGGTTCTCTTCTACCTTCTTCTTAGTGGAGACCTCCCCTTCACTGGCGATTCCGATGTCGAGGTACTTCAGCAGGTAGGTCAGCTCCTTGCACGCACGGGAGATACTGATGCAATGAGGTGAGATGCTGGCTACGGCGAAATTTGCCACTAGGGGTTTCATTCCCGTCGAGACCCTTTCAGGCATACTAAAGTATTCCTCCTATGTCTGGAAGTTCCCTAAGTTGCTCGACCTCCAGCCGGCCTCTGCATTGGGTCAGGCGGAAGGGCACACCCGTTGAGGGGCTTTGTCGTGAGTAGGTTTCCGCCGCCCTCCTTTGGTGAAGCAGGTGCGCGATGAGGGGCATCATCTTTCTTCGTGACGCTTGGGGCCCCAGCCGCAGGAAAGACGAGCCAAGTTGCGTGCCCTAACGAAGGTACCTCGTCGAGGATCTCCACGTATCGAGGGGTGGTCTGCTATTCGGTCAGTTCGAAAAGAATCGCTAAACACCGACCACTGGTTGGTCTTCGCCGAAACTTACTATCTTGACTGTTGATGCTTTGGTTTGTGCATGTGCTCGTTGTATAGTCGGAAGTGTGTCTGTGGAACTGTGTTTCGGTGCTTGTAGATGCTCCGGGGTGCTCCGGTTTTTTCTGGAGCCGTCTGGCAAGACGTGTCAGCCGTCGCTAAGGATTTGATCATCCGTCTACTGACGGTCCCTCCTTCAACGCGACTCCTTCCAGGCGAAGCACTCCAACACCCGTTTTTTCGTCTTTTTCTTCCTCACAGTGTTCCTCTTCGTTTGTATGCGTCCCCCGGAGCGTTGGCGAGACGTCCGTCTTTCCCATCTTTCCCAGCATCCT
This sequence comes from Cystoisospora suis, assembly GCF_002600585.1. Taxonomy (NCBI): domain Eukaryota; phylum Apicomplexa; class Conoidasida; order Eucoccidiorida; family Sarcocystidae; genus Cystoisospora; species Cystoisospora suis. Next base: position 8,114 of record NW_027153218.1, read on the forward strand.
CTGCCCGGACTGAATCTTGTGCTCTCCTTCAGCGGGCCCTCCCGCTGGCGTCTCCGATCATGCACCTCTCCGCTCCTGCTCCACTTAATTTGTCAACGTGTCTGTCTCATCATTCTATCCAGTTCTCTCCTCTAATCGGGCTAGGGCTGTCGTGCCCAGGACACGGTTTCTTCCCTGCGTTCTCATCTGTCGTATCCTTTCGCGACGTGCCCACCAGCCTTTCCCAAAACTCGGGCACTCAACTCAGATACGATTTAGCAGCATCCCGCGATTTCAAGTCCGGCAGAGATCACTCGGCAGTGTGGGCTTTCCGACGTTGCCGCTCTGAATCGTCAATTTGTTGCACGTGCTGTAGCGTCAGGGAACAAACCGGAGTGTATCAGCAGCAATTTGCCTGCCCCAGTCTTCCTTTACTCCCAGGAGGCGTCTTTCCCGGCAACGTCGTTCGCCGGCCAAGTCTTTATATGTCGGGGGGATCCTCTCCCGGCACCGCAGAGCTTCTTTCCCTAACTCACCAGCTTTCTGACGTCTCGATTGATACTTTTTCGCAATCGTCTCCACGCGGGGATGATGAACAGGAATTTTCGAAATTCCTTGTAAGGGCCGAGAGCGCTACGCAGAAACCTGTTGTCCCTCACTCAACAGGCATCACTCTAAACAGTGTTCCTCATTCTGGATCTTCAGGAGTGCATGTGGCGAGGTCGGTGGCGGCGTTCAAAGCACACAGGCAAGCGCTGCCGCCTTGTGGGTCGGTACCTCATCTTCTAGGGCGAGGTGTCGCCGGGCATTGCGGAGGCGAGGCTGGAGCTGATTCCCAGTCGGCTGCGACAAAGAAGAAGAAAGGAAGGAAAAAGGAGGGTGCCTTAGAGGCCGCCGCTTTGATATCTCGCCTCACAGAGGACAGTTCAGTGCTCGTGGCGCCAAGTGCTTCCGGTCGAGGACGTCACGAAGGCCCTGCCGCTTTCCTGTATTTGCCCGGCGGGTGCGAGTTTCAGAGGAAAGTTACATTGCCTCAAGGAGAAAGAGAGCTCTCGGAGACGAACTTAGCACAGCACGAGTGGCAGCAGACGCATGAGGACATTGCAGAAGAAATTGGTGATGGTGGAGACGTGTTTGCGTTGTCCACTGCCTATATCTGCTGGTGTCGAGCCCCTGCTGGACGCCACCAGCAAGCGGACTCTCACTCGCAACAGCACCAGCTGCAGCGCTTGGATAGTGGGACAGCAACCAATGCACACCACGGAGAGGGAGCAAAAAGCTGGCAAGAGAAGAGTAGTTCATGCCAAACGACAGAAGTACAGAGACGAGCGAATGGAAAGAGAGAAGAAGAGAAGGCCGAGATGGAAAGTGAGAGGTGGGAGAGCAGAGCAGGAAAGGAAAGGCGGGGAAGCGGGAGCAGTTGCAGTAGTGGCCAGTCTGGTGCCGAGCAAGATGATTCGGATTGCTCCTCAGAAGTATCCGAAGTCAAGACAGAAGCGGAACCAGAAGAACCTCTTCCTCCGGCCGTTTCAGCGGCGTTCTCCTTTCCGGCTGTTGCTGTTCCCCCCGTATTTCACCCCCGAGCTGCACACCTTCGATCCTCTTACCCAGCAGGAGACCTGGCTTCCGATCCCTCCTCTCCCAGTTCGGATGCTCCCCGTAGCGGGGCAGCCGACGCCCTGCTCCTCGCTCCCCCTGTGTGTGTTGGCAAATGCCCCTCAAACTCCGCTGGGCGTGACCGCAGCTCAAGTGCAAGCAGCGACGATAGCGCTGCTGATGAGTCAGCGGTGGCAGGGGTTTCCTCCTCAGCTGTCGTAGCCGCGGCGTTGCAGTTTCAGCAGCCTTGCGCGCCATTTTTCCCACTAGGGGAGATGCTCGATCCGCCGCCAGTTGTGACGGAAGGTTGCCTTATAGCTTCTGACAAACAAGTGCTGGTTTACAGCCCCCGAACTACAACGGCTGCCGCCATCGCTGCAGTTCGTTCCGTCCAAACACCAAACTTGGCTGCTTCCCGGTTGTCGAGGAAAATCAATCAAGATTTGTACGGACTTGAAAAGGTGTGTGGTGCATCGCTCTCTCCGGCCAGAGGCACAGCCGATCCGGACATCGGCAAAACGGGTAGACCAGGTGGGTCCGCGTCTGGGATGCCTGCCCCGACAGCTATTACGGGTCCACTTCTTGACTTTAGTGTTCCTTCTGCCGGTCAGACACTCGAAGGCAGAGCTGAGAGAGGGCAGGCGGTAGCGACGACGGAAAGGCGCCAGGGCAAACCAGCCATGGTCGGTGGGTCACCGGCTTTGCTAGGCACCAACTGCCTCTGTGCCCTACATCAAACTGCCATCCAGGCTGGGACCGAGGCAGCTGCTGCGACGCTCATGGCAATTGGAGGGGTTTACGTGGACGCACGAAGTATTCGGCTTCGGGCAGCAGCCGGCGACGAAGCGGACAGCCGCAGCCAAAGTGAGGGCAGTGGAGACGTGCCGGTACTGCGACTGCCACAGCATCCTCTGTCTTCCATTCTTTCTACAAGGTCAAGGATGTTGTCGGGGCGCTGGACGTCTCCCCCGGAGTGTCCACACACGTCACCCGGACGGGATGCTTCCATGTGCGGACGCGGTGCAGCAATTCCGTACGACTTCCCGGGCACTCAGGCGGTCTTTTCGTCTCCCGATTGCCTTGACGGGTTGAGCAAACGTCAGGAACAAGAGCTCAGCTACCTACTCTGCTTCCCGATCCCCCACATCCACGTCCCGTGCGCTAATCCTTCTCCAGCCGCCAACAGTAGCGAACCGCTACGCCGCCAGGAGAGTGCTGCTAATTTCAGCACCTCCAGAGCAGGAGATGGGTCTTCAACTGGAGTCCCTCATCGCTCTCAGCTCTGGCTGCTTTCGCCACAGGATGTAAAGCTGTTCCCCTTCTGCCCGCTGGCGCCCGTATTATTCCAGCGATGGATAGTGTATTCTCAGAAGTCGCTCCTACAAAAGAAGTGCGCCCTGCTGGTTGTGGAAATGGCACGTGGAGACCTTGCAAATGCCGCGCTGACGGCGTCGGGACCTAGTGGAAGGAGCGTTTCAGCGATACTGGGGGGACGGGGCATGTCCCGCCATTCCAGCTCGAATGTGGCAGCAAGCGCTGGAGGCAGGAATACAAGCTTTTCACGTGGGTTATACGGTTCGAGTGCGCCTCTGTCGTTTCCAGCAGAAAAGCTGGAGGGCAGCGACTGCGCTATGGAGCAGCTCCAGCGACTAGAAGGTCTCTTTCTGCTGCTGGACGGGGACGGAGACGGGTTGTTGACCTTGCGGGAGCTAGTGACCGGCGTGCAACGGCTTTCATTGCTTCTACGAGTCAAACTAAAAGTAGATCGCGCACGGAAGAAGGAGGCTCAAAATCTTCTTCGTCTGCGAAGGGAGAGGCTAGAAGAAGTTGCCAACGAGGTGAGTGCGGCCGAAGCGGTGCTGCAGAGGCAGAAGGAGTTTCTGCTCTCCTGCGCCAAATTCGCAAGTTCCAAGTCATCTACTGTGTCAGCGGTTGTGAAGCACAAAGGGAGAGCATCAATTATTGGAGAAGGGAGTCCCGCAGCAAAAAGTGGGAGTGAACGCGGCGGAAGCGCGAGGCCACGGGACCCCGATTCTCCCCGGTTTGTAGACGGAGAGCCGGAAGAGGGGTGTACTGAACAAGGGGGCTTAGGACACGAACGTCCTGATCGTGCCCGAGAGGAGAGGCGACGCAGGCGAATGCGGCTGCTGAAGATGTGCGGAGAGGAGGCTGGACTTGCTCAAATGGAATCGTGCCTGCGAGAATGCGATGCGAACAAGGATGGGGTGATCGATCTCACTGAATTCCTTACTGCGTGTGCGGATGAAAGGTTATTTGTTAGGCAGGAGCTGCTGAGGTATGTGCAGTAAAGAAATGGGGATAACCCTTTGCATGAGATAGAACTTTGCAGCAAAATAAGAGATAGCCGGCCATTCTGGAAATACGACAGAGCGGACAAAAGAAATAAGGAGCTACGTGACAGCTCTAAATCTCGGGCGGGCGAGCGCTTTTGTGTGTCCGGCTAGCCATCGCACCACAGATGTTGGGGAAGCGTGGACTTCAGTTGCAGCTCCATCAAGTACGCTGCTTGTGTATTTGCGGGGTTGTGTATGAATGTGGATTCGAGAACGCACCGACATGTCTACGACGCTAGTCGTTCGTTATGTGATGAACTGCTGCTCTGGGACCGTCTCCGAGATGGTGCCGCGGCGTCGGCTTGTGAGGACGTGCATTTTGCTTTAGCCGTTGAGATTTCCCTGAAGTCGGCATCACATCTCGATTGGCGTGGACATGGGAGGTGGGTCAGTGGATGTGTTGCGATGTCAATCTGGGCTATTACTACTCGCCTGATATTTCTGGAGTAAAGTTTTTCCGCGTCTGCGCCAATACCCGTATCCACCGATTCTGGCATCTCTAGTCTACGGTTTCTCGAGGTGGCTGGGGGGACGCCATATCACCCTTGCTGCTTACTTTCCAAGGACTCGGTTTCTGTTCCGATGTGTAGGGCTGCGTTTCGCAAGCTGGACTTCGAAGGACGCGGGTTCCTGAGTGTTGAAGAGGTCAAAAGTGCACTGGGCTGGGGTGATGGCACAGCTGTGGTAGCCGAGATCAACGCAACAAAATCGCGATGGGTGCCAGAACGGACGGGGCAGTGCGAGGGTCACGAGCACGGTACGACAAAACAGAAGAGCCGGAGAGAGGAGAAGTGGTTTCGTTGTCTCCGGAAGCCGCAGCGGAGGCCTCGCTGTACTATTATGCACCACACGCTTGCCGAAAGGTGTGGGGATCGGGCAGAAACTTTAGTTGTGATGGCAGTAGCTCCAGTCAACCGTGCCACTCGCAAGACAGGGGAAAGGAATGCCCGCGCCGTAGGCAAGAGTAACCGGGATAACGAGGCACACAGACTCGCCAAAGCCGGCAAAAGAGGCGCAGAGGAACGGCTGGTTCGGGTGATTCGCTAGTCCTTTGTGCGCTAGCTACAGCTGGATCTCTGTTTGCACATTCAGTCGACTCACGCCTGCCGGTGTATGCCTAGTGCGAGCAGTTTCTTTTCGTCCTGTTGATTATCAGAGTCTCGGCCTTTCGGGCCGGGCGGTGAAGTTCAGAGGGTTAGCCGTTAACCTCACGACTTCGAGGTGCCATAGTGGAAGCTTCATTCAAGGTGTGACTCGGTTCGCGGATGCTGCGACGGCGAGGGCTTTCACTTTGCCGACGTCCTTACGCTGGCGCTTTTTAGACCTCACTTTCTTACGTCGCGCGGGACAGACCGCGCCGCGAAACTTCAATCGACGCGCGGGTCGCGTCCTTGCGACAGGGCCAGTGTCGGCGAATCTGAAAGTGGCGCGTAGCAGGCTGAAACTTCTCGATAGTGGTCAGTGACGTCTTGCTGGCTTTGCCTGATCGATATTGTTCCTTTCCTTGTGCAGAAGCCCCCGAGAAACAGCTCCAATCTGCCGAACTGGGTGCTCCTCGTTTTACGTTCGAGGTGAGGACTGGTTTGCCTTCTGTGCAATTCTTACATCGAGTCTTGCAGTTGCTGCAGCACGGTCTCGCTGAGTCGAAAGTCTGGTCAGGATGAGTTTTAAGCACAGCTGCGCAGCGTCTAAAACAACACCGCAGGACTTCACAATATGCTGCATTGCGCGGGCTGAGTGTTTTCTTCCTAAGTGACCACACCAGGAGGCGACCACACGTGCCGCGAGACACGGAAACCGTCGGAAGTCATGAATGGTTTTTCTTGTTTGGCCTTGCATAGACCGGATAACGCACGTGTTACACGAGAAGCTGCAGGACAGACTTTTGACGTCAACAGCGTCCGTGTAATTGCCAGGGCCTAAGTGCGCGTTCTGCGTAGTCATCGTATTTTTTGTTCTACTGCTTCCCCATGCGGCTTCAGGATTTTGTAGCATGCCTCCAAGCGCCATGAGCAATCCGCCGTCTGAACGCGACCGTCTATCAAGTTGTGCCCCGGATCTCAACGTGTCGGACGCGCTGAACAGTTTTGGCAACGGCTGCGAACAGCCGAGAGTAGAACCTCAGGGACGGGAACAAAAAGCAGTTCCTGCGCTGTATAACTGCGCCCGCGGCTCGTACAAAGGCTCGGTCCTTGCACTGCTGTCATTCACAGCCTGCAAAAAAATTACCTTAAGATACTACACACCTAGAAGTCCTGCCGCCGCTGACCGCCCGTTCCGCCACCGTACTCTCAGTTGCCAACACACTGGGTTCATGCCCGGAATGGAACGTGCTCTGTGTAGATTATCTCTCGGAGCCTTGCAGCTCACCCTCCGCCCCCCCGGGCGCCATCCCACTGGCCTAGTCCATAAGTTCTGCATTCGTCTAAAAGGAGTTTTAGCCAACGAGTGCCCGGCTCCATCAGCCACGTAGACAACTGTCAGGTAGTGACGTGCTCGCGGATCCACCAGCGCCATGCTCGGGGAAGACGAGTCATTGTTCAGCCGAAGAGTGTCTCGACATGACGCGAGTGAAATGAGGCGTCATCTGGAACGGCACGTGAAGCCGCTAGGCACAGCTCTCACCCGTCTCAGGCCCCGCAACACGCATCGATCCGCCGCGCCTCGCATCCACCGGTCGCCTACGAAGGGACATCTACAGAGTGCAGTCTCTTCCGTACGTGGGCAAGCCCCAGGCCCGCCTCAGGTGATGTGTTCCTTGGACGTTAGCGCGTGCGCAACGCTGCGTTCTCTTCGGTAGCGTTGGTTCATGTAGAAGCAGCTAACTTTCTCGTATTCATCGTGGAAAGGCACCTTCTCGGGCGGCGCGCTGTGTAGGCTACCCTTCCCTTCCCTGCTATAGCCTGCTTTGTCTGTAGTCTTTCTTCGGTAGATAGCTAGACTAAACAGAGGGATATCTGACGTTCATAAAAGGCGGTTTTTTGGGACCATTAGCAACAGCGTCTGTCTTCGTGCGTTTTCTGGCTTTTGCCCATGTGCCTGTGCGCTTCAAGCAGCAGCACACACAACACCACGTTTGACAACGGCATTTTCTTTGTCATTTGAAGGCGGCGGGTGGCTCGTCTGTCCTATTATTGCGGCAGTTAGCCGTCTAATCACTTTTTATTCAGTCTCCCTTGGTAAAGGTCACGGGACTTCACTTTCAGATTGAGAAAAAGGAGTTTGCGTGCCGACTGGTTGAGGGATCCTATAGGAGGCACGCATTTGGAAAACGCGGGTGCCGCCTTTTCTAGAGATCCCCGCAGCAGTCACAATGAGTTGCCGAGACTCGCTGCTGGCTTCGCCTTGTGCCTCCAGACCCATACCTGCCGCTGCTCAGGCCGGTGTACACTCCATCGTCAGACCGCGTCTGCGTGTGCCCTCTCTTACAAAGCCTCCGTTGTGACGTCGGTTTTTTTTTTTTTTCATTTGAATTTGTGGGTCACGTACTCTTTCTTCATGTGTGGTTATTTCTGGCCCTACAAGGCAGCAGACCCTTTCACCACGCGTGATCTGTGCCTTTTGGAAGCCTGGTAACCCTAAATGCACACTGGACAGAATCACCTGGCTTCGGGTAGACAATCGCCCGGGAATCCGGGGCCCGTCTCGGGTTCCAGTTCGTCAGTATACAACCCGTGCAGTTCACCTGATCTCTGAGAAGCGAAAGCGATGCAGCGCGCCGAGCATCTTCGCTTCCTGTACTGAAGCCCGCTGTCGACACCCTCAGCTAGCCAACCCCATCGCTTGCTGTGCTGGCAGACCGTTGGCGTTTCCGCTGCAACACGCGTTCAACGTGGTGTTGGGGCAAGAGAGCATACGGCATGAAAGGCTTGCCTTTTTGTCGAAGTTTCTTTCAATAGGCGGGGAGCTGCTCCGGGACTACGTAGCGCGACACATCGACCCAGCACTTGAAACAACTACAGTCCAAGCTTCTTTGTCATATCCAGTGTTGGGAGCCGCACATGTGACTGGCAGTGGACTTGCGGCCATCGGGTTGCTGAGGCTGGAGAAACAACTCCCTTATCGACTCGGTGACGGCAGGATCGAGTGACTGCTCACTAACCTGCTCAGATTGCAGTGGACTGTCTCGTGCCTCTAGGCACAACTAAATACATGGATAGTTGAGTCGTGATTTTCTGAATTATTTGGATTCTTATATTCCTTTACCGTAAAGAAATCTAGATAAACCTACAGACATTCGCCGACTAGCGTGCACTAGGCGCGACCAGGCACGGTAATACAGGTGTTCAGGCTGCGGCAGTTTGCCGTCACGATGCCAGTGGTCAACCAGCCGCTTCCACTGTCAGAAACGCTGCCACGCACGGGAGCAGCAGCAGTCAGTTCTACGCTTGCTACCAACTAACGGCGTGGAGACCATTCCGTCGTTCAGGATCCAAGCATCTCCCCTTAAGTGCGTGTAGATGTCTACGAAAACCGACAGTGCACAGGTTATCCTCTTTTGGGTACAGCAACTGTACCTTGAGGCACTTTCCCTCGTCCGCTTCGCTACTCTGCAGCCCCGGTGATGAGGTACCCCAAAGCAGATCTCTGGGAGACTGCTACTAATACGTACGTTTCAGAGTACATAACAGCAATGTACACGTGAGAGCATTATACACGCATGCGATGAGCGGTACTACCTTTCAACAGAAAAAAGCCGCAGATGGTGCGCCTGGGAAGAAGTCCGTTTTAGAGTAATAGAACGGCCCGCCACGAGCCGAAATGTAGTGACCAATGCATCCTCCAGGCGCTCTGCAGTGGGACAGCTTAGGGCATGCGAGACCAAGCAACACAAGTCGCGCAAATCGGCAGTGTGGGGTGACTACTCGTCTGAAATCCGTTGTGCTAACAGTTCACATCAGGGTTGTGCCAGAGAGCCGCCTTGTTCGGTTCTCCCGCACGCAGTTTTATCTTATGGAAGATAGACGGCCCATGTCTCCGCTCCCGCCCAACAAATCCCTGTTGTGACTACCAGCATCGACAGGGTCACGGACTAGTCTTGATCCTCTAGACAAACCCTCAATCTGATCCAGGCCGTACGCGAGTGGCGATGCCATTATATTTAGCTGACCGGCTCGGCTGAATCTCTGTAGCGCAATCTCAGCGGCACGCCCCATCGGACGCCGCTGCCTCTGACCAGAAACGCAGCCCTTCCCCAGCAGTTGTCGAGTAGCAAGCGCAGCTTTCCTCGGCTCTGCTACACCTCCTGCTGGCTTGTCGTCACCGTCTTCGTCCGCCATGATTCCTGCGCGCTTGCTACGCGACCGTTCCTCCTCCATCACGTCCTGGTGTAGAAGCTGCTCGGACAGCCTTGAGTTCAGGTTGCGTAGCGTCACACCTGTATCAGACATCGACGTACACGCTTGAGGTGGAAAGGTTTACCGGAACACAATTACCGCCTGGTTAATAGCGCCAATTGACGAATTGCCCGGAATTTCGACTCTGTTTGAAGGCCCAAGCAACAGTACGTGGGCTCGTGATGTTGTCAGTTTGGAGCGACGGGCAAATAAATTCCGCCTGCTAAGCCTAAGTACACACACTCCACTCGTCGCAGGACCGTCATTGGAGCTACGCGGACCGAGGCAGCAGTGCACCAGCAGTCTGTGGAAAGGACGCTTGCCGGAGACGCTCAGTTACACGTGCCCCAAAGTAGTTATGTCGGAGGAGCCGAAGAAGCAGCAGCGTTACTGAATTAATACAAGCCTCCAAAAATTCTTCTTTGAAACGCTGCGCAGGGTCTGCTACCTGCGTTCCCAGATGCTCTTCGGTGTAGCGTCCGGGGCTGCCCTGCAATATACTCGAGAAATGTTCACCTTCGGAGGCGTTCAACAACAAATTCAGGTCTTTCCACGACTCCCCCTCGTCTCCCTTGGCGCCAGACACAGAGAATCCCGGACTACCAGGAATAAGACGACAGCGTGCGAGCGGCTGCGAGAACACAGACTGCACCTCCGAGCAACAACTGTGCATGCTCTTTGGGTTCTTACCGTTCCACAGGCTTGCGTTTACCAGATCCGTAGCGTCATCGATGAACGCGTCGGCATCCAGATTTTTGGGGGGGGCGACATCATAATCGAGATAGTCTGCAAGCAAGCCGTCGAGAAATCTTCGCACCCTCGAGTTCACTAATGGTACTTCAGGGACTGCACAAAGTAAGGACTCGCGAGAAACACCTAGCGGATTTCTCTTGTTTTACATTCCACACACCACAGGATGACACGGAAAGCGGACTCCAGGGTCCTATCATGCGAACCCAGACCCGATCATTACACTTTCTGGAATCACGAGATCGGGTACTCATTCATCCAGGCTTGTGCAGACTACTTGATGGTGCCTCTGAACAGAACGTACGAGGCGCTCTTCGCGGAGAGGTGTCCAGGTACCGCCTGTAGGGCGATAGGCCCTACGACCTCGGCGATTGGCCAACGGATGACGAGGGCAATGTACCCTACCGAGACGTATTCCTCTCCACTTCCTGTACTGCCCTCACCTATCTTGACACCTTTCCAGCTCGTCGCATCGGGGAGCGCGCCGTCGCCCGTCTCCTCATCTTTTTCCCTTTTTACTGGGTGTCTCTGCAACCGGTCATACTCGAGGAAACGCGCGTTCTTCATGCGCACCCTGGCGAGCTTTCTCAGGGCTAAAGAAGTACACATGAGACAAAAGTGCAAGCCCTTGTGAACAACCCATGAAGGGGTCACGAGCAATCATATCGGCCTGTCTGAGCGAACCAACCCTCTGCGCCTTGAGCTGCAGTGATGCTGCGCAGGAGAACCAAAATACCACCTGGAGACAAACTCGCGGTTGTTCCCGGCCGCTCTAGCTCGTAATGGGCCCGGAAAGGAGATTTGCCGCCAAGTCGGAACGTTTGTTGATGCTTGCGAGGCTGTGCTGTGAGAAGTCAAAGGTGGCTTACTGCCAGTCTGGTGTCCAGCCAGCACAGTGGTACCTTAGACGTTTTGCGTGTACTAGGCGCAGATGCTCGAAACACTACTGTCAACGTCTCTCTGAGACCACATCAGAACACCCGTAGAAATGCCTGGAAAGGCGAGGGCGCATCTTGCCCGCGACCCTTGTTCTAAGGCCGTTATCGCTCAGGCGCGGAAGTGCAGCAGACAAGCCATTCGGAGCTGGTCCTGCGCCCTGTCGAACTAACCCCTGCATTCAAACAAGACTTACTGTCCGCATAGGTAGCCTCTCTTGCGGCCTTGCTTTCCAGAAGAGACGTGTCCATGTCCTCTTTGCCGCCTTCAACATGGAGGAAAAAAACAAAAACGCGCTTCTGAATCGGACTGAAAAAGGCCCTGACCATCGAAATAAAATGTATAAGGTCTTCAGTCGTGCCGGCCTCTTGGACAATTCGCTCGACAATCTTGTCAAACCTGCGTGTTCGATAGGTGCGACAACAGCAATCCGCAGTCACGAGAAGCGCGATGAAGCTAGGTCGCCGGACATGTACACCCTCTTCTCTCAAAACCGCAAACCGTTCCTGCCAAAGAGACCGACGGAAGGTCAACCTAATGTCCGCAGGGCGGGTGCCTCGCGCGGAGACACAGCGTTTACGGGCATCGGGGCCCCCTTCTTCTCCTTGGGTGATAGTGAGTCGCTAGTACCTTCACGGTTTTGGGTTCAACCGGACTCGTGTTGAGGGCCGGGCTGACGGCTGCCAATGGCCCCAGTCCGGTCTGTTCGACTGTCCTGTGTTTATTCCAGAACAACTTGCACGCAGGGCGTAAACTGCAGACTTGAAACCTTCAGAGACTCGAACGGTGACAAGACTGGTCGTCCCTTCAATGAAGTGCGTGGCCAAGACGGCCATTCGGATCCCGTGGCTGTCGCTCAACGAGCGGCAAGTTTTGAGGTGCGCAGTGCTTGAGAGAGAAAGTTCAGTATCTCTTTTTGCAGACACAGTCCAGCGTGCCAAGGAGTGTGAAAAGAACCGAACCAAGAAAGCTCAGCAACATTTACGAGCGTTATAACCTGACATTCTTCTGTGAAGGTGTTCGTCGTCCCACGTGGCCACCGTTATACGCTCTTATCAGGCCCGACGGGAAGCTACTATTGTAATAGACGCGTCCGCGAAAGTGCGAGATTTTTGTTTAGTTTTCGGCGGGACACAGCGAGTCTGGCGTTTACGCTCTGAGCCTATACTCACCACTCTGAAGGCACAAGGCCCGGTTCGCGCTTGCAGACCGAAATGCACTTCTGCAGTACAGTCTCGATAGAAGGCGTAGGGCGGGCGAACACGAGCAAGCTCATCATGAGAGCGCCGTGTTCCCTGTAAAAGAAGCCAAAGTCAAGACGAAAGGAATTGTAAACTCTCTAGCACTCGAGAGCCTAGACCTGCACTAAAAGCGACGCCATTACACAGAAGCAATATCAATGACGAAGCGTTGAACACCCATTCCAACTGGTCAAGAGCCAGCCTTTAGCGTCGCACCACACTGCCTTGCCTCTTGGAGTTGGGCGATAGCACAGCTTCACCACGCGTCGCAGACCACAGACTGCTGACATCCCCAGGCCCAGTGAAATTCCTCAGCCAGGTCGCCAGCGGGGCCGGTGTGCCGGAGACGCCTACTGTTTTGCCAGTACACGACTCCGGCAGGCAGCAACGTCCGATGAGTATACCTACCGACTCGGGAGCTCATTGGGCTCGGCAGCCACCGATGCCTGGAGAACATCAGCACCAGGACGGTGATGAGACCCGTAACTCGAGGTACTGCGATGAAAAACGAAAAGGTCGTCCAGGTCCAGTGACCCGCCTTCGTCGTCATCCGCCTCCGCGAAGGAACTAACTTTCGATCCCCTGTTGGAGCGCCCGCGCCCAGCTGCAAAGCCCTCTCGGTCCAGGACGGCGAGCAGCTTCAGCAGCTCCGAGCCGCTTTGGCTGACGCAGAGCACGTAGAACCGATACGCTATGGCCTAAAACACAGCCGCCACACTCCGAAAATAAAGCTTCTTCAAACAGATCAGACGTCTAGTTGGTGACGGCTAAACTAGCAATTCAGTGATGCCACTCGCCGCCGAGCACACGTGGCTGGCAATTGAGCCTCTCGAGGTAATGCCTCAAGAAGCGGGTTGGCGACATTCACTTCGTGTAAAAAAACTGGCATAAGCCTGCTAGCCCGCGACTGGTCACGAGCAGCGTGGACGCCAGCGGGGCCGGCTACAGCTATCGACACGAGACTCGAAACGCACATCCTGACAAGACGGAGTACAAGTAGTTTGGTGCGTAAAAGCTGCCTTTGTCAAGGGAAAGTTAGCCCCGGTTTTGCTTGGCTCTGGGCTCTGCGGTCATTGCACACTTGCGTGGTGGGCAGTGTGACCTGCATAGTTCGCAGCCTTGGAAACTGCGCAGCTCCCGTTCCGCCTTCTCTGTGCCTGCATCGAGGTGGCAAGCCGCTGGTTTGCAGCCTGCTGCTGTGAGGATGTGGCGCTAGCCGCATTGAAGGCATACGCTGTACCTCCCGACTGGAGTACGGCGAACAAAATCGGCATCCCGCCCCGCCATGCGGGCTCCCCGCCAGTACTGGCAGGGAACAACTACCCACAGAGCTCAGTTCGCGTTCACCAACCTCGGTAGCTTTGTGAACTGCGTACAAGCGATGCGAAACTGCCTCGGGCGGCGGCCTCACCCGCAATGTCAGAAGAGGCAGGTCACACAGTTTCACGATGAGCGTTTGCTTGACAGCTGCAAGTAGCCTCTCTTTCTGATGAGACTTGTTATCCTGATGCTGCTCAGGGGTGACGTATAAATATTTCTTCTCTGTCACCAGTCGCCGAAATAAAGCGGTATAGAACTTGAGCGAATCCTGCACGACCGCAAACAGAAGGGACTCGTAAGTCACCAGGGCTCCTGTTAAACATGGAAGCGAAGCAAGGCTACGTACACGGGTGGGCACCCACCCGGCAGCTGCGAGTGACCGTGAACGTTGGTAGACAGCAAAGCAACGCTAACGCTCGAGATTCCTGTCGATTAAACCTCGTGAATGGTTCCAGCGCTCCGACCTCCATGTGCGGGAACGCCCGTAACAACGTGTGCACATGAGGCTTCATCTGAGACCTGAGGCTACGGGTACGAAGAGTCATGAGCCACGCTACCTCTCCGTACCTCCCTGCACTTGGCTTTATACTTGTCCCTCGCAGCTCGCTCGATAACCTCGACATCCTGCGACCGAATGGGCCTGTACAACATCAGCTGGCCAATATTCCCGAAGCGCCCGCTTGGGGACTCCGCTAGCAGCGCCTCCTCGCCATCGATCATCTTCAAAGGGGGAGTGATGATTTCTTCGCAACCAATGGTCTGATGTGTTTCAGCTGGAAGGCATGAGCAGGCATGGCACTGGCACCTTGAGTCCCCCTGTCTGCTCTCTTAGCTCAGACAGGCGATCCTGAATGAAACTTTCTATTTTAGTTGGGAACCAACCGTAGCCAAACGCTAAGGCGTCAGAGCCTTCCCTCGGGCCGGACCGCTAGGGAAGAGCATTTCATATCGCCGTACAGGTAAGCCCGTCGGAAAAACGGTACGCGTCGCGACTCGGCGTCCGTTTCGATGTCCGCCAGTACAGGGCGGTGTCAAGGGGAATCCGGGACGGTAGCTAACTGCAACTCACCTAGTAGGTACAGGGTCGAAAGAGTAGCTGGATGATTCGTACCCAACTTGTCCTCCAGCTCATCAAATGCACTCGACGCTTCTCGCTTTGCATCTTCCAAACGATTCACCCTAAGCGCCCACACCCAGAAACACCTTCGGAACTTGAAGTGCTGGGAAATCCAGGTGATGCACACCGGTTCTGCCGACGAGGTACGGGCGTCCCGTTTGCTGTCTCAGCTATGAAAGCGCTATACATAGGACTGACTCATAACGGAGCCCGCAGTACTCGATAACGCCACGACGATCTTACTTTGCGAAAGCGACAGCAAGCCAGTAGCGATTCATGCACGTGACGAATGAAGGTAGAGACCGGTCTCGTTGTCCTCCCCGGACAGCGTCCTCCAGCACAGTGATTGCCTCCGAAAACCGCTGAAGCTCCATCAGGCTCTTTCCTGAAGAGGCCACCGACACGTGCGGTGTCATGACACGTCTCTGGTTGCTCAATCGCGGATCCGCCTGGTGGGGATGGAGGCACACCGAAAGAGTGCTACGTGCCCAAAGGAAAGACGAGGGCGAACTAAAAAGGTGACAGCTACAGGGCAGTACCGCAGCTTTTAAAGGACGCACTTCAGTTCCACTCTAGCGCAATAGCATGTGTTGCTGACAGATCAGCGCTGCCGCACGGGCTGTCACTGGATGAAAGGGCTGCCCTTCTAGGAAGCAATAACCCAGCAGCAACCGCGTACTCACCAATGAGACGAAGAGCCGCGATGCCTGTCCAGTGCGAGCCGTGGGGATTGATAGTCTGGAAGAAGACACAAAAGCCACGAACTACTCTAGAGAGAAGACAGTGCTGGAGGAGCACATGGTGTGGCACCGCTCTGCCTGGACAAGAACCTGATCGGGGTGGGCGCGTGCTGCCACAGCCTCAGCACTGGCTCTGCTGAACTTGCATTGCAGTGTGAGTGGTTCTTCTGCCACAGGCACACCGCACCGTCGCGGTAGCGGTGCGCAGTCTTACCAAGGCGGAGACGTGGTAAACTTTGAAGCCGTGAGGAATAACCGCGCTGAACTGCTTCTGCTGGAACGCTATTGCCGTTAGTAGCAGCTCTGTCAGCATCAGACGCAGCGAAAGAGGTCCCTCTAGCGACAACAGCTCGGGCACGAGCCGCTTGTACGTTTGGACCATATGATATAGACGGCCTGTGGCAACGCAACAGCAGGAGAGAGCGCTTTACTGTGCAACTAGCCCGAACTGCCCCATCACCTAGGCTCCGCCTCGGTAGAACCAACTGCAGGGCCAAGTCCTCCCAGAAAAGGCGAGTGAGCAGGTGCTCCTGGTGAGACAGCCATTCCGTTCAAGAAAAGTACCCAGGTCCTAGCCCTGCACAGTCCGTGTGTTCCGAGCCGTTCCTTTTTGAACTCGTGAGCACGCAGCGCCCGTAAGCCTTGATCGGACGCGCAGGGCAGAGTCGCCGTACAGCGCATCACGGAGCGCGAAGACGAGTCTGGTTTTGTCGACGTGGCGCCGTTCTTGTGGACTCACAGACGTTGCCGCATTCGCTCTCACGGGCTTACCTGTCTTGGCTTCACACTGTAACTGGATGAGCCGAGCATCGCCATCAACGAAACCCACGTCAGGGAGCTTGTTGTGAATGAAGTCAGCAGCTGCCGCAGCCTGCTTCGTCTCGCCGTGCTGGAGCAGCAGGTAGGCCAACTGGGTCAAGATCTTTGCAATAGAAACAATGTCATTTGCTGAACATCACAAACCCGGATTGTATGAATTTCGTTCTCGCAGATAAAACCCTTGAGAACGTTCCACGAAAGCTGCTCGGCTTGCCGGCATTACTGGGTTCATCAGCTGAGCATTGTACACGTGGGGCGATGCAGACACTAAGTTCATGCCTCAATACGTTTGAAAAATCCACTCCTGCTTTTCTACTTCTAGAAAGGGTGGCTCAGGTGCTCTGAGGCGTGAGAGCGTTCCAAGCCGGCTTTTTACTCGAGCACTGGTTAGGCATGGCGGTACTAGCCTGGCTTTGTTGAGACAACCACCGAAAGAGAAAAAAGCACGCTCGCGGACAAAGTGTAGCTTAGGTGCTACCGACGGACCACGCCACGAGCAACGTGTCTCTGAAGTTACCACGAGCCCTTCGTTGAGCCGCAGCTCCGCCGAGAGACAAGAGACAGGGGAAAAGCAAGACCCCGGAGTGGATGTGGTTCTGCCTCCTGCCTAGAACTAAGGGCCGCTGCTTCAGATTCACCGCGCACCCCCATTTCTTGAGCATCTCGATCAGCGAAGCGCGGTCCGCAGGATCCCGCAACTGTCTCTGGGTTTCTCTTATCCTCCTAGATGAGCTGTGTTTTAACCATTCAGCACCGCGCAAATGAGAACTATACGCTGCCTGCGCATGCACTACTAAGAAGCCCGCCCTCGACCGGCATAGGCGCTGACTTACCCAGCATGACGTGGACTGTCAGGAAAACTGCCAAGCTGATGCGGAACCCCTCGAAGACTAAGCACTCCTCCGCCTTTTGGTTCTTTTTGATCGCGGCCTTCAAAGAGTGTTTCTTCAGGCTCTGCCCAGCCTGGCGTTCTTGCCGCTCCAGCCTCATTTGCTCTCGGGCTGCTTCGGCAGTCCTCACTGGTGATAGCTGGAACGCTTTTACACAGTACGGGTGACAAGGATACGCCAGGCCTGGCAGGTGACACAACATATCAGCTGAAACAAGGATTTCACCCTGAATCGGACAGTTTCTGAAAAACGGGAGCTGAGGTTGGGCACGAACATACTCTGAAAGAAAGCTCTCTTGACTGTCACACAAGGTTTGGGCTGGCAGTGGCGAGTTTCAGCATGCTGTCACGTATGCTGCTTTCTTCTTGTGTCCGTTCAGAAGGTGGTTCAAACCAGCCAAGCAGTTGTTACTGACCGAGTATTGCTGCTCGAATAGCCCCGCCGAGCCCATGAGAAGCCATATTCGCAGTTCCGTAGACCATCGGCAAGAGATTGGCGACAGTGAGACCTGCGCAGCAGAGGCACATTTGCGTCGAGAGCGCTTCATCCTGTCCGAAACACTCGTCAGCATGGGCATCCATACTGATCTTCGAGTGAAAACGCAAGAGAGGCCCCGAAACTTCCGCCAAAAAAATCAACGGACCCGCCCCGAGGGAAGGAAGCTTCGGATCCCAAGTGACAGTTACGTTACTTCCGCGGATGGGTTTTCTCTTAAGTTGGAAACACCTCCCTGAACTAATTCACGCCTCGTCGTTCATCCACTCGCACCTCACCGGCCTTCATTTGACTGGCTCTCGCATCCACAGAGACGTCTGCTCGGCATGGAAACCGCTTCGCTTGTTCCACAGCAGTCTCAATCACCGTCAGTGAAGTGGGCAGCGTCACTTTGACACGTGGATAGAAACCGCGGATGGCGCGTAGAGCGGCAACGCCCGTCACCGAATGCTCCCTGGCCGCCGCCGCTTCCTCAGCACTCCTCCAGTCAGCCGCCCATGCCGGGGACCCCTCAGTGGACGACACAGAAGCAGCATCGTGCTCCGCAGACTCCCTGGTAGTACAGTTAGCCGTCCGTCCGGAGGCTGTTCGGGGTACGCTTTCCGGCTTGGCGCCCAGGACTGCTCCTCTCACAAACGCCACATGAGGAAAGAGGCCACTTTCCCTAGGAATGGTGAACGTAGAAAGATCAGCAGTAGTAAGCGGAAGCTGGAGTGTGACTGCCTGGCCACTAGCGCCTTCTGTCTTTCGCAGGACATCAGCCCGGAATTTCACACCTACGAATGGGAAAAAGAGCGGTCGGAACAAAGTTGTGAGCGTCCCACCCGCTCCCTGGTTTGATGTTGAGTAGTTCGATTCACAATCCTCGTAAGCGCTGATTATCTATCACTTAGTGCGGCGAATAATTCTTCTGCTAGGTGACGCTCGTGAGCACTAGTCCTCTAAAAGAGGCGCAGAAAGTCGGGGCATCCTGCAGAGGAAGTAGCGTGACGGCATTTTCCTGCTCTCGCGCTCACCTAAATGAAACTCCATAGCTTTGAACAGAGAGGGGAGACAGACAGTTCGAGGCGAAACGGAACCCAGCAAGTCCACATCGAAGCTGTATAGACCGAACAAGCACAGTGAAGAAAGAGGGGCTCCAGAAAGCCAGTAGCTGGCCGTTTCGGCTACACCTTATTTCGCCAACAGTGTTTTTGTGAGGCTAGAGTTTAGTGCTAGGCAACAGCGGACGTGCGTGTCTAGAAACCCCCCCCCTATGCCATCCTGACTAGGCCTGACTGCGGTGCAGACGGATCTTCAGCGTCTGCCCTCCGAAGCGCTGCTCCATCATGAGCCTCCCGTGAAGGGCGCGGACAAGACCAACTCCTGCGCGGCGGGCTAAACTGGGACGGACGTAGCCTCGCCAAACAGAAAAGACTCCCGATGCAACGATCTACGACTATCACGTGTCGGTGCGTATTGGCACAGTGACGGAATGAACAAATCAGAACGGCGCCGGAGCAAGTGGTTTCCGGCACTGCTGACAGAGTGTCGCCCTGCCAACCAGTGCCGAAAACCACTCTGCTAAAACTCGTTACTCCGACTCGCGTCGGCATTTCGGAAATCGACACAGGGAAGGTTCTCCACAAAATAGCCTGAGCGGAACCACGAACTGTTTGCTTGGTGCAGGGTATCGTACATTTCAGCAACCTCCCGCAGAAGCTGTTCTTGCCAGAACATGCGAGTCTCCTCGTTGTCTGCGAGTACGATGTTGAAGAGGGCCACCACAGTCCTGCAGAAAAAGACAAACACACACATCTTCCGCCCTACTACCTCTAGGAGCACGGTGGAAACGCGACGCAGAGGTATTCTACAGAGCTGGCCTGTCGTAATTTCTGCGATTACCGAAAATGCGAAGTAGGGGTCAAAACGGCCAAATCCCAGCAACGAGAAAACGCGACTTGGTCTACTTTGTTAACAAGCAGTCCTTCGCAGTTTCACTGTATCATACAAAACTGCGACCTCATCCGCGCTTCCCGCCTTGCTGTCTGTAACGACCTGCCGGAATGACTCCAGAGTCCGGGTCAACGAGGCGCCCAGAACAGGAGAGGGCGCCGCAACACTGAACGGCAACAACGCTCAACTTACGTCTGTAGGAGCTGACCCCACAACATCTGTCGGTAAGCCTTCTTGTGAACGAGGACTTCAAGCTGCTTGAAAAAAAGATGCTTCGCCGCGCGAGCTAGCATCTCCCGAAGAACGGAGTCGCGGAACACGAGACCAGGAATCTGCGAGTAAATGACTCCCAGCATCCTGCAGACCCAGCACGAGCAGCGGAGCTCATGTGATGTTTGTTTCGCCCCGTGGACGCAACAGATCCAAACACTGGATTTCAAACTAGCCGAGCCGAGATTTCTACTCTAGCAGCGTTACGAAAAGAAACTGAGGCCCTTCCGAGGAACACCCGCACTGCGGACACTTAGAACTGGTGCAAGCCGGGAAAAAAAGTCCGGTGCGTCTCAGCAACCGGTTCATGTACTCAGTGTTCAGAAGGAGCGGAGCACCCGTTTCAGGTCCTCACCTCATGTTAATCCCCTGTTGATGGAGAGTGTGAGAGATGTCGGCGCTATCCAAGAAGTTGCAGTTGAGGGCTTCCACGCCCAGCACAAGGTCTTCTCGCACGCACTGCGTCAAAGCCTCGCCCGCGAGCTCCAGCACATCCAGTGCACTTCCGGGGTTGGAAGTGCGAACAAACTTGGAGAATGACTTCTCTGTCAGGTGAGAACACGCGCACGTCGAATATTGCCACCAGTGCAGCAACGCGGCTACAGGACGTACTCTCCGACAACAGCTCTAGATGTTGAAAATTCAATGAAGGCAACACGAGGCGCGAGAGGTGCCATCGCCGACACAGCTGGGGGTCACCCCGCGGAGCCAGGCGCTGCACTGCCAGCTAGTCTGCGACCTCCGAAGCTAGCGAGCAACGAACCCAACGAATGGTTGCCAAAAATACAGCCCACTCTAGGTACTCGCACTCGCGAGAAGATTGAGCGTAGGCTCTGGCACAACTGTGGCCTAGACCATGAAGAAGCACGGGCCACCCCGGAGGTAACAGGGCCGGCTGCTTCTGTTTGAGAGAAGTGGCGCTGTCCTGCTCCCGAGAGCTCGCGGACCCCAATAGAAAACGTGGCACTACTCAGCCGTCAAAGAATGAAGGCGCCAATCCTTCTTACCAGTTCCTGCGGTCCACGACGTTGTAGTTGTACTGGGAAGTGGCATATCGAAGGTATGCCTAACAAAAATCTCTCGCAGCCTGTGCGCCTGCAGGAGACCGTCAAAGAAAGCAACATAACAGTGAATCCGATCTCTGGATCTGGTTGCCCGCGTCTCCGTACAGTTCTCTCCCGATTCTCGCCCCAGTGAGCTCCAGCATGGCACAGGCCCAGATAAAAAAAGACGCTCAGAGTCAGGCAATTCCTCCTGTGTTTCAACCTCCCATGACACCTTCTTCATCTGAATGGAATAAGTAACTGCTGTCTGCGGGACCAGAAAAACAGGGCGTGCCCCTTCGCTGGACCGAGAAGCTGTATATGCTACATTTGTCGAAACCATTCGCGTAACAACAGCTGTAAGCCCTGCAGAAATCCCGGCAAACTTTCTCTTTGCTTCGAGAAACATATACAAAGTTGCAGTCTTAAGCGATGTACGTCCAGCAGAAAGGTACCTCTCCTGTAAATACCGCGTGACTCTGCAGCTTACCGGGTGCACTTTGCCTCTGAAGACGATGGGGGGCAAGAGTTCCTGCAGGTTGCGCACGACGCATAACTGGTCAACGCGGGAACGCCACAGACGGACACTAGGGAGACCGTCGTACTCAAAGTCCGTGTGGCCAAACGGAAACGGACATCCGGTAAGGTTGAGCGTCTTGCCTATGAACTTCAACTGCTGGTCTGCGACGCGGTCAACCCGGTCAACCGAGTCGAGCGCTAGTTGCTCGGAACCACGGCTTTGGCACTGCTGGACGTAGAAAGGAAGTTCGCGTCGCAGGGTTGCGAGAAATTCTTCCTCAACACTCACCGGGTCCGGGCTGAAAGCAGTTGCAACCAAAGAAGAGCCGACAGGCAGTCGTCGACGAACCAACATGAAATGAAGAGCAGTTCAACAGCGCTTGGTCGCCGCTCTTACAATAGCGACCTGAAAAAGTGTGGTTGGTGGTGCGACTATGTTTAACCCAGCAGACACATGAGGATCCACGATAACCGAGATGCCTCCGCCATGATGACCGCCTCTGAGTGATGCAGCCTATAACCCAAACTTACTCGATGGGCATAAGCGGCTCGACCATGATACGTTCGCCGGCGTAGTCCACTAAGGCACACACGGGTAGAGCCAGATCCATCTTGCTGAAATCTGTTGCTCCAGGACCAGCTGTTGAAAATGCCAAGTGTTGCCTCTGCAAGTCAGACATCAAGAACTTATCCGCCGCGAAAGGAGATATGTCGCTTGTCGTTTTCATTTGATAAATGGCATTGCAAGCCGCCTGTCTACCCTTATAGTCGTTAGCGTACACCTTCCGCGCGAGGCGCGAGGAGATCTTTTGACGACGAGAGCCGCGGACTACGGTCAGCACGAGGCTGTCAAACACGAAAAGCTTGTCTGTTCGGCAGCACAAAAACAAAAAATGGATTACCTCTCAGGAGTACTTACACTAGCAAAGGGGCGGATCCTCATAACCGCAATGACTGCATCGCCGCGGCGCGCGTACAAAATACATGCACAAATACGCGTAGAAGTCTTCCTTATATGAAACCCGCTGCCCCAAGGACCACAAAACGCACTCTGGTCCCCCATCGTCCTGGCGAAACCGAGGGATTTTCCGAAGCACGGTGGCCAGAATCCGCGCCCGCTGTCCCCCCTAGAGAACCAAGCGCCTACGTCGGCTTCACCAACAGATCAACAGGGCTTAGAGCGGCGGGTTTCATGTACGTGTCTGCTCTTCGGGTAAACACGGAAACAAAAGCTTAGGGGGTTGAAGCTTACCCAGGAGGAGACCGCAGTGTGCGCGCTTACCGTCCTCAAACTTCGGCTGATAAACTCGCCAGACAGCAGGCAAGTTCTCCGGCGTTACCTCGACAAAGCAGCTAGCAACTCCTTGCCCTTGGAAAGTCGATGCTTGACGTCTGTCTCCACGAGCCTGCTTCTTACGCGCAGAAGAGAGGGGCGAGTCGTCGTCAGGACTCAACACGTCATCCGTTGAGGCCGAAGTGCGGTTTCCGGCCGGATACGCGAAAGAGAGGACGACCGCCGCAGCCCGGGCCGCAGCAGTGAAAAAACCGATTTCTCTGCGAGGAGACCACCAACGCAAAGACGGGCCTCTAAGTTTCGGACTTTCGTGTTTCGCGTGTGGCCGCGGAAACAAACCAAAGTGTTACAGCGAAAGCTGCTGAAATAGCTTGGTTCCCGGACGCTCGTTCTTACAAAAACCCCTGAGCTCCGTGAACCCCATGAGGTGCCAGCACCCTCAGGGTGACAGTTGTTAAGGAGGACCAGACATTCAGGGTTGCTGGAAAAACGTATAAATTCGAGGCATCTTGTACCAGATTGCCGCAACAGTGGTTGTCGTAACGGTTTCGACTGAGGTACAAACACGGCCAGTCAGCACGCAACAAAAAACAGGTTAGGACGCACTTGCAGAGCAGGATCTCTTTGTCGGCCCACTCCTTCTTCGCGCCAGCTGAGCGAGCGCCCTGCAATGTCTGACGGACACTCCACTGCAAGCGGTCGTGCCAGTTGCTGCTCAAAAGAGACACCGTGTTCGGCCCCTGTTCACACACAAAGGTCCGCCAGCACGCGTTGCAGGAATATTGCTGGCGGCTCAATTGCGGAAGGTAGCAGCGCGGTATACGTGCGGCGTGAGTGCGATGAGACTTCTACTCCTCTCACCATCTCGTAGGAAACCCCAAGAATGAGTCAACCACCCGCGCTTGAATCAGCGGAAGCACAGACAGAAAATCCCAAGAAAACGGAAAAGGGACAAGAAAAAGAAGGGGGAATCACAGTTGGCTACCCTGTTTCGAAAAAGGGACAGTCGCCGGTGCCATTTACGCGGTAGCGCAGTTCAGGTATCGGAGAGGGCATCTACCCTCGTTCGAAAAGTAGTTGAATGCGACTCATCCGAGGCTCATCTTGACTACGAAGCTTCAGGGGAGTTACCGTTTCTGTGTCCCCACGCCGCGCCCACCTCATTCGAACTCACCATCAGCTCGCCTTTGAAAACGCGGGCCGTCCCGCGTGAGCCGACGAACTCGTAGCTGCTAAGCAAGGGAAAGGAGAAGAAGGACTCGAGCGGCGCGCGCCACCACCGCGTTGTCCGCCGCTTGACCTCAGCTTTTAGCCTGAAAGCGCAGCCGCACTGTAGCGGGACAACTGAAAGGCGGTTCCTCTGAGAGTTTGACACAGACGGGAATATGCTGGGGACTGCGTTGTGACCGCCTCACTTCTGACCTCTTCACATAACAACTGATAACCAGATGAAGCAGTGCGAAGCAAAAGTAGCCGGAGACTCACCCAGCAATAACATCACTTAAAGCAGGTTCGTTCTCAGTATCTCCCTGTCCCCGAGGCCTTCGACGGTTTCGTGCTTCTAGTTTCCTCTCCTCTTCTTCGATCTTCTCCCTCAGCAGAGCCCTTTTCTGCGCAAACGCCACTCCCGGCTGAAGCATTCCCTTTTCCAGCCCACTGCCTGCCGCTGCTCGGTGGCTTCCCGCGCCAGCTGGATGCAGCATTTCAAGCACAGTACCGCATCGCGCCTTGAACAAGGTGAGACTCACACACACAGGATTTGCTTCGAGGGCTGGAAAATCTCGCCCCCCTATAGCCACGTTTTGCCGTATCACAAAGCTGAAACCTGTGTAGGCGACGTACCGAACTGATACGGATGTGAAGCACTCCGGTCGCTCATGTATCACGCTGTACTGCTGGCGCTGCCTACTGACATGGTGTCGCAAGGTGTGGAATCCAGTGCGCGCTAATGCTTACAGCTGAGTCTATTGAGCTTTCCGTGGTGTCGAGTGTCCTCGAACTGCCTCTCCGGCAGGGCCGCATCCTCCCGATCGCCCTCCTCCGTACAGACTGTAGAAAGCCTCGGTGTGTGCTGGTCGCTGGTGAGGAGACAAGAGCCAGGCCCTCGGAACTCCGTCGGAACGTGGCTTGAACGATGCCCGTTAGCCTCTTGGGCTCCTTCGACGGTTCGACTCAGCAAGCACGTCTCGGAGCCGCCGTCTGCTCGTGCGCCGGACAAACCATTCTGCTCATACGAAGACGGCCTTGTTGCGGTTACATCGCGTGAGTCACGCAACAGAACCCTGTCTGATCTCTCAGGAAACAGGGCGCTAGACAAGTCGTTGTCACCGTGTCCTTTCAAACCAGCACTAACGGCGTTTTCTTCCACTTCATCGTCTGTGCACACGGTCAGTCGGCTCCTCAGTCTGGGCGTCCCCTGACCTTCCGTCTCCTCGTTCTTCGAGGTGTTCACACCAGGCGACAGCGAAGGGGTGCCTTGTCCACGAACCTTTGGCGCAGAAGATGCAACAACAGAATGCGTGTTCCGCCCGGTCTCCCTGTTTTCACCTGTGTTCTCCCGGCAGTACCAGTAGCTCTCCTCGCTCCCTGCCTTTCCACTGCACTCTCTTCTTTTCTGGTGATGCTCTCGATTGCTGTCCGCAGCGGACTGGCATATCGCCTGGAGCTCTTTCGCGGCGGTACTATCAGAGACAATACCCTTCACCCGACACATGCGGCGGCCCCCATGTCGGGGCGACACTGGCGAGCGCTCCGACGCATTTGGCTGTTCGCAGCCCGAAGTATTCGATACGGTTGGAGACCTAAGGTGAGTTGCAAGAGACCGAGAGCTCATCTCGGGCACTCTGACTATAGTGTCGTCCTGGCAATCATCCCAGTCGCCTTCAGTGTCAGTTTCAACACGGAAGCGAGAGACAGTGCGGAGCGAATGATCGCTTTCCTCGTCGGTGTCGATGCTCAGCCGTGCCCAACCCTTGCGAGACGGTTGGGCAGCATTCCCTCCCAGCTCTGGCCGGACACGCATTGGCCGCAGCTTGTATCTTTCTTGATCGCTTTTATTATTCTTCACTGAGGTCTCCTTGCCATCCGGAAGGACCGCTCTTACAGGACTCCCCAGCTGCTGCCGATCAGGTCGGCCAGCACGAATCACATCAAGCATCTCACGGCTGCAACGCTGTCGGTGTCCAAGTACCCCATCATCGTGTGGTTTGCCCCGTCCTCGAGCTGAATGGGTCACACCCGGCGCTGCGCTGCCGTGGGGGACGGCAGATAGACCACCCGCTACCCGCGTGCGTGTGATGACAGAGTCGTGCGCTGCTGAAGATACTGAGGATTCGGGACGTTCGCGCGGTTGATGTTGCTTAGTGGCCTTCGCTTGCAGCCGTGGTCTGTCGGAGTCCTGGGTAGCCTGCGCCAGGGAAACCTCGCTTCGGCGTTGCTCCGTATGTGCCAGTGGCGAGAGGCCGCCAACAGAGTTGACTGCTTCTTTGGGTTCCGCCAGCACTCTGCATATCGCACTGTTACCGCTCTTGAACCGTTGTAGAATGCTTCTTTCGTCTCTCGTTATTCCCCGTTCGGACCCGGATTGATCTCCACCCGAAACTGCTCGCAAAAGAGATGACTGTGTTTCCTTACCAAGCTGTTTGCGGCCGCGTGCTTCTCCCCCCACAGTCTCGCTTACATCACTGCCGACTAACTGCTGAAACTCGCGACAGCGGTACCGTCCGGTCGCTGGATGCTTCGCCTGACTCAATGCCTTCTCGTTAGGAGTCAGCTGCTGACACATCCCGATCTCCCCGCGAGATGGCAGAGCCGGCCCCTTCTGCGATGCCTTATGCAGCGGTTGGGAAGCCATTGGAAGAGGGACTGGCAGCGAATCGAGGAGATTGGCTTTTCTTGTCAACTCGCATGACCGGGGGTCGGAAAAGCAAGAGGGTCGCTTCGGCGGAGGCGGACTACGCACGTTCCTCGAAACACCCGACGGCTTTGCAGCCACTGGCACCTTCGGCTTCACCCAGTGTAGCGGCTGCAGTTCGCCACGCCGAGATGGCTTCGTGACCTCTTGCTCAATGAACGGGAGCTGTGCCGTCACTTTACTTGATGCACAAGCAGCCAGCTCAAGGACCTGGGCCTTCCCGCCAGCCCCACACTTCGTTGCCAAAACGTTTCCTGAAGAGCCCCAGAAATCAACCAAGCCTTCTCTAGAGGCAGAC
>NW_027153219.1:0-349 GCF_002600585.1 Cystoisospora suis
AGGAGGGGAAAAGAGATGAATAGCGCTATGACTGTATGCATAAGCGTGCAGAGAGAAAAGGAGAAAAGGCGGGAGGGGAGAAAAAGAACGGGAGAGGAAGGAGAGAGAAAGGTGAACAGAGGGACTAGAAGCAGATAGATACATCGAAGACATATAGAAATTGCTAAGGTAATGATAGCGACAGTCAAATTGAGGGCAGATATAGAGGGGCATACTGAAAATGGCTATAGCTACATCCGCTAAAAAAAAGAGATGGAAAGCGGATACAAAGATAGCGATAGGCAGATTAAAGATTACTGTACTTGCGAAGAAAAAGAAGAGAGGAACAAGCCTGCCACTCTCTCCGCTT
>NW_027153219.1:566-92136 GCF_002600585.1 Cystoisospora suis
GCCAGATGGATAGATAGATATATGCTCAGTCAACTCATTTAGTGTTGACCGAGCACGTCTGTCTAGAGGACACCCCGAGCGAGGTGTTGACCGAGCAGATCTGTCTAGAGAGGACACCCGGAGAGAGGTGTACATATACATCTGCTGAGAGGGTGTACATACACCTGGTGAGAAGGTGTACGTACGTACACCTGGTGAGAAGGTGCACGCACACTCGGAGTGGGATGTACATACACCCGGTCAGAGGGTGTACATACACCCCGACTACATCCATTTGGTGAGAAGGCGTACATACGTCTCCTGAGAATGTGTACATACAAAGGAATAAGGTGTACATACACCCGGACTAAGGTGTACATATACCCGGAGTGAGGTGTAAATACACCTGGTTAGAGGGTGTACATTCACCTGGTGAGAAGGTGTACATACACCTGGTGAGAAGGTGTACATACAACTGGTGAGAAGGTGTACATACACCTGGTCAGAAGCTGTACATACACCTCGTGACACGGAATCCATACGCCCGCAATAAGGTGCACATACACCCGGAGTGAGGTATACGTACACCTGGTGAGAGGGTGGACATACACCTGGTCAGAAGCTGTACATACACCTCGTGACACGGAATCCATACGCCCGCAATAAGGTGTACATACACCTGGTGAGAAGGTGCACATACACCCGGAGTGAGGTATACGTACACCGGGTGAGAGGGTGTACATACACCTGGTCAGAAGCTGTACATACACCCGGAGAGAGGCGTACATACACCTGGTGAGAAGGTGTACATACACCCGGAGTGAGGTATACGTACACCGGGTGAGAGGGTGTACATACAGCTGGTCAGAAGCTGTACATACACCCGGAGAGAGGCGTACATACAGCTGGTGAGAGGGTGTACATACACTCGGAGTGGGGTGTACATGCACCTGCTCAGAGGTTGTACATACACTCGGAGTGGGGAGTACGTACACCCGGACTAAGGTCTACATTCATCTATTGAGAATGTGTGCATACACCTGGTCAGAAGCTGTACATACAGCCGGTGACAAGGTGTACACGCACCCGGAGTGAGGTGTACATACACCCGGAGTGACGCGTACATACACCTGGTGAGAGGGTGTAAATACACCCGGATAGGGGTGTACATACACCCGGAGTGAGGTGCGCATACACCCGGAGTGAGGTGTACATACACCCGGGGCGAGGTGTACATACACTCGGAGTGAGGTGCACATACACTAGGTGAGAGGTGTACGTACACCCGGAGTGAGGTGTACATACACTAGGTGAGAAGGTGTACATATACCCGGAGTGAGGTGTACGTACACCTGGTGAGAGGCTGTGCATACACACGGAGTGAGGTGTACGTACACCCGGAGTGAGGTGTACCTGCACCCGGAGTCAGGTGTACATACACTAGGTGAGAGGTGTAAATACACCTGGTCAGAAGCTGTACATACACCCGGAATGAGGTGCGCATATACTCGGAGTGAGGTGTACGTACACCCGGAGTGAGGTGTACGTACACCCGGAGTGAGGTGTACATACACCTGGTGAGAAGGTGTCCATGCAACCGGAGTGAGGTGTACACTCACCTGTGACAAGGGCGTACGAAAGCCTTTCCTGCTGAAATGTTCTTTCTCTACCTTCCTTCAATAAGAGAGATGATTCGTAGTAGGCTTACCTTCCATAAAGAAGATATCTTGTGTTCTTTTCCTTCTTCTGGTAATATTCGCAAAGTCTCCTTTTTCGGTTAGGTTTACTCCGAAGGATACAAATCAGCATCTTTTACAGTTGTGTAGGAGACCACAAGTCAAACAAGAGCAAACACTTCAAAAGATTATTCATCGGTCATCGTTCTTTTCTTTCGGTTTACCTTTGCTGCCTACCCTACTGTCCACCTACGGCGGGTCTCTCTCTCTAGTGTTGAAGAAAAGCGATCTTGCTTTGTTAAACCTCCTCTTATTAAAACCGTTTCTCTCTAGCTGTCTTTTCTTCACCATGTCTTCTCTCATTCTCTTAACAGAAGGCGCCCGCCTGATTGATCACCACGCGCATGTATATATACGCGTATGCATGTATCAGTATACCTACGTACGTATGTATGCACACACATGTTTCCAGACGTGTACGAGTACTCGCGTATCTAAATGTATGTCCGTGTACCTATGTTTAGGCATGCATAGGACATGTTCTTTCTGATGCCTTGAAAAAAGCTTTTTGGCATCATGATGATGAAAAGACTTCCTCTCACCCTTTCCTTCCCTTTTCGCAACACCGACAACTCAAGATGGCTTCCTGTCTTCATTTACACTCCCTCATTCTGTCTCTTTTTTCTGTCATCATCTGTTGCAAGTTCTCTCTGTCTCACATCTTTTTCTTTCTCTCTTGCTCCCGTTCTCTCTATCATTCTCTTTCTCTCTCTTCATCTATTTGAATGTCCCTTTTCTGTTTCTCTTTCCCCTCTCTTGAGGAAATTCCTGTCACTTCACTGCTTCAATAAACCTGGGAGGAAGAGAGATCTCCAAGCATTAGATCAATCGACATGCGATTTCAACGGGAGGAAGTCTTGTCTAAGATAAAGAATTCTCTCCATAGAACTTATACCCGTTACACCGACGAATTCTTCTTCATTCTTATTTCTCTCCTTCCGACCACTTCTTCTTCCCTTGTTTCTCTTTCTCTCTTTCTGATCTCATCACTCCTTGTTCGTCACTTTTCTCTACTCTCTCAATCAAGCATAATGGAGCTACCTGACTTTTTTCTCCCTTTCTTCTTCGTTTTCCTCTTCTCGATCACTAACGAAAGTGGACTTGGCCGTGCCAACGCCTCTCTCTCTTACCTCGGGCTTTCTTTCTTTCTTTTCTTTCTCTCTTTCTACTGTGTCTAAATGCCCCTAAAACACACCGACGATATCTCGGCTTGCGACGACAACGACCATCCGCAATTGCGCTTACGCCGGATCGTTTCTTAGCACGACACGGATTTTCCCACATCTCTACAATCTCATTGAGACTTTCTTTCTTTCTTTCCAGCACGTAGGGATGGGATGTCTGTTCTTTGTATGCATGAATATGTGTGAATGTACGCCTGTGTGTAGGAGTCTCTCCGAATGAATATGCATGCATAGGAATATCTACGTATGGACATGTGTGTATGAAGGGGGGTACACATGTGTATGTCGGTACGTCTCACGTGAAGAATGTTTTTCCGTTAAATCACCCCTCAATTCATCCGATTCTTCTTCTTTCGGAACAAAAAAACCGAAAGAAAGAGGCCACTGTGTAGAAGCATTATGTGTAGAATCGCTGATGTTTTCATGTTGACGATGAGGAGGATAGAATAAGATGCCTCTTTTATGCAAACGGGAATATCCTTCGAAAAGCTTGATAAAAAATGAAGAGACCGGTTGATGTACAGATTGGTAAACCACTGGATACCCAAATAGCAGATCGATGTATGTACACACACATCGGTCGACCGCTCGACAGATAACTGGATGGATACACAGATATAATTACACGACAGTCGACCATGAAAGATCTTCGGAGAAACCCCAGGAAATTGTTGATGGTAGACAGATAATAATAGAGACAGTCGGTCAGATACCAGATACACAGTCAAGAGACACGTCTACCTGATGGTATATATCCATACACCCATCCACACGTTCACGATCACAAGCGCAGAGATGAGAAATAAATGGAGTCGTAGTGAGGAGTGAAGAAAATCACCTCCTGCTGCGTCCCCTTCTTCAAATCTTCTTCCTTCTGATTGACGGGCTTATGATGAACACAAACGAATGGGATCTACAGGATTTTCCACAGACAAACGATCTACTACTTTTTGTTCAATTTCTTCTTCTTCTTCTAGCATCACCGATCTATCTATTATGATGTATATTGATGCTCCCTCCCTCCCGTCCCTCTCGCCTCTCTCCCTCTCTGCCTAAGGGGACGTGAAAGTTCTCGACATCGATCGACTCTTCAGCATAGCATAGGGGAAGACGGGAATGCTCTTTCAGATCTTCTTCATATCAGCCCATCCTTAGAACGGAGAAAGATGGTAGTGCTGTATTACTGTATGAGCGCCTCATCGCGGTAGAAACACCATCCGATTCTCACCGGCCGTCCTTTCCCTCGTTCGCTTCTGTTTGTTCTTCTTCTTCTCTCTTCCTTTTCTTCATCTCCGACTGATATCGCCTTTCTTTGAAGAGTACGAGAAAGCGAGAAATGAGCTGTAGACGATGTCTTGAAGGCTCTTGTGTGATGCCTAGCTAACCATCCTAACAGGGAAGACAACACAAAGGAGTCTTCTTCTTCTTCTTCATGACAACCATAGAGGAGGCTCTCCTTCTTCTTTCTTGGTCTTATCAAAGATCTCTTGATACGATCGTTCGTTTGGCCCACCTCTCTTCTTTCTTCTTCTTCTCGCTCTCGTGCTCTGCTTTCTCTCTCCAAATTCACGCACCATACACCCTCCTCTCTGCCGCCTTCTTCCCGTTCTTTCGCACGACGTTTCTCTCTTCTCTCTCTCTTTCTGCTCACAGAAGGAAGAGAAGAACCACACGGAAACTTCTCTCCATTTCTCAAGTAGCTAGCAGAAGACTTCCTATCAGAAAAAGAAGACGAAGAAGAAGCAGACGCACGAGGATGCTGATGATCAATGAACTGTGATAAACTTCTTTGTCCAATTTCTTCTTCTTTTCTCCTTCCAACTGTATAGTGCCCATGAAGACCTAAGAGACCTCTACGAAAGAGAGGAAGAAGAGTAACAGCAGACTTTCTTCCTAGTGTATCTACTCCCTCTCTCTCTCTTCTTCTCTTTAAGACTCCTTCACTAGAATTCTCTCGTTTCAGATGTCCTCTACCCGTTGTTTTTTCTTTAGAGGTTTCTGTTGGTCTTCTTTTCTTTGTCCGCGATTCTTCTTCTTCTTCATCTTCTGTTCCGGTGTGCCGACACATCGAAGCAGAGGAGGGAGAGGGAGTAGAAGAAAAACAAGATTCGCTTTCCCCTCTGAACTGAGAATACTCACTATCGTGTGAATCTCCCCTCCATCTCTTGTGAGCAAAAGGAGAAATCGAAGTCTTCTGTCTCTTCGTACACAAAATCTTGTTTGCTGCCTTCAGAATCTTCTCTTTACTATCATCTCTCCTTTGGAAGAAAGAAGCTTTTCGACGAACAGAAGGAGAAAAAGAAGATGATGAGAAAGCCGGAAGAGAGGCAGTGAAATGAGGGGAGTTGAGGAAATAGAGAGGAAGCGATATCTTACAAGATGAAGAAGACTCTGACAAAGAAATGGAGACCGAATGATCTAGAATCTTCTCTGTTACGACAGACAACTGATGATCGCACGTTGATCTGCCGCATAACGCAAATGCAAAGGAATATGGAAGAAAAAGCAAAGAGAAAGAAAAGAAAGAAAGGAGTGAGACGGAGAGAAGAAAAACGGAAAAAAGAGAACAAAGAGAAACTGAACTCCTTCGACACTGGATGATACAGTTGTTCAGTACACTCTGTGTGTGTAGATCTACGAAGACCCGCTTGTAAAGAACTGACGCAGCATTCCTTCTTCTTTCTCTTGCTTTTTCTGTCACCTGGAGGCCTTCTCTCTTCTTGTTCTCCTTGGAATTAGCAGCATCACATTACGATCATTTACCTTAGGCAAAAAGTTCTTCTTCTTGTTCTCTCCGGAACGAACAAAGCACTTTCAGTTTTCATACTAACGCATACGGTACCACCACCTCTCCCTTCAACTCGTCATCCTGACATCTTTGGTCTACCTTGAATATAATCTATCCATATGCATCTGTCTATACTGTATAGGGATAGTGTAGATAGTGTAGAGGGATATATACAGTATAGACCTAGAGATGACGTCTCTTCACGTATGAACATCTCAGTGTGTACGAACATTCGTACATGCTGTCTCTCTACTCTCTCTCTCTCTCAGTAATCTACCTACTCTATCTATACAGATGTACACCTCCAGAACGATAGATAGTTTCTGGGAAGAGAGTGGTCTACATGAGCCTTCGATCGGGGAATGCGTGCATGCATGCATAAAAAGGATGAGAAAAGTGAAATTCACAAAGAAAATTGCAATGTGGAAGTCTTGGGTTTCTTTCTTTTTATTTTCTTTTTCTGTCTTACGGATGAAAAATCACGAGAGGAAAGAAAGGGGCTCTGTCGTGAAGGAAGCACAATACCCGTGAATCTGTCACCTGAATGAATGACGAAAGAAAACAAAGACAAAGAGAGAAAAAAAGAAAGAAAGAAAGAAAGAGTGAGAAGGAGAGTGAGAGTGAGAGAAAAAGAGTGTGAGGGAATCGTGTACACGTTCCGACGTGTGTACATACACCAGAAAAACACATACCACGCACACAAGAAGACTACCGAAAAGAGAGTCATGCCGACCATAGGAGAGTATCAGCATCATGGCTGTCATTCCTATCGCTAGTCTTCATTCGATTTATCATTCACCTCACTCATTAAGACAACAGGACAGATCAAAACAAACCCCCAGCCATGTATACCTGTATATATATACATATTTCTACATACATGCGTACGCCTATGTGCGTATACATACACATATGTACGTGCAATATGTATTCTTATAGAACTCGAGAGACTCCAGAGTATAGAAATTCTGTTTACACAAGATATATACGTATATATATGTATAATGTATATCTACGGCATGCATCTGTAGATGTACTAGATACATGCACACACGTGTACCTGTGCGTATCTGTCCAGGTATGTGTATATATATACCTATGTATGTATCTATCGTAGAGAGAAAGAATGGCTATTTATAGAACGTGAGACTGTATACAAAGAGACTGTATAGAAGAGTAGTAGCCCTCATTTCCCTTCTACGATGTGACTTCTTCTTCTTGTCTTTTCAGAATTTTCTGTCGATCTTCTCCCCTTCTTTGTTCCACTTGACAGGTAGAGACGGAAAGTGACCGAACAGGGACAACATTATACACGGTCGAAAAGAAGGAGAAGAAGAAAAGAAATAGAACGAGTAGAACTATTAGTTGGAGTTGTTGCAGCTTCTTACCTGCAATGCAATTGACTTGCGCCATACCAAATCAATGAACTTCAACAGAATCGACACTTCCCATTCTTCTTCTCCTCCTCCTCCTCTTTGCCTTCTGCTGCTTTCCTCTCCCTCTGTATCTTCCTTTTCTTGAACTTCTGTCTTCTGTCGTTTTCTTGCCACTTCTTCTTTTGAACCCGTTCTTCCGTCACCATGATGACCCTCTCTCTCATTCTTCTTCATCGTCTTCATGGTCTTTCCTTGACCTTCTTCTTTTTCGTTTTTTCTCTTTCTCCCCAGCAAGACTCGGAGCGTCAAGATGAAGTGAGAAATAAAAGAAAAGAAGAAGTCCAAGGCTTGCTTTGTGCGACAGAAAGATACATACGAACAGAGCTGAGATATATATACTACAGCTTTCATCAACATTGGGTTGAAGACGATCTTGACTTTTTCCAAAGAAGTCTCTTTCTCCGTCTCTCTTCTCTCGAACGGAAAACTTCTCGGCATCTCGTCTCCTACACCTGATAAACGAGGAGGAGGTATAAGCAATAATGACGAAGATGAAGACGGCGAAGAGCGAAGAAGAACAGAAGAATAAGAAGTAGAAGAGGAAAACGACGAGGATGACAGAGAGGAGGAAGAAGGAACAGCGGAGGTAGAAGAACTGGCTTGATGTTGATCGTCTTCCTCTGGTGTACATACACCCGAGAGGCAACTATCTGTTTGAATCCTTCGACCTGGAGTGTCTTCCTGCTGTCGAAATCTGTTTCGTCTGAATCGTCCGCTGTCTTCTTCTTCGGCTTCTCGACTTTCGTGATAGATATCACTCTCTTTCTGTCTTTCTCTTCTTCGTTTCTCCTCCTTTCGACCGATGAGCGACTGATATCCATGTTTCTCGTTCTTCTTGTTTTCCTTCTTCTGAGGATGGTATGAAACCGGCGCTTTCTCTTGCTTCTCTCCGAGGTGAAATAAGACATCTCGAATATACTTCACGCTTACATCCTTGCCTGCAATTCTGTATGTAGGTCGAGAGGAGTTTTCAAGATCACCATAAGAAGGTGAAGAAGGAGCACAAAAAGACGACTCAGAGATAGCGACCGAAAAGAACGGAGGCAAAGACGAAGAAGAGGAAGCGCGAAGAGCAGATGGAAGAAGAGAAGACTGCGGGTCCAAAGCAAACCTGAAAGAAAAACAAGCTGACAGAAAGAAAGAAGCGAGTAAGAGGTACGAAAGACACCCTAAAGAATAGAGGAGAAAAAATGATAGACCTGGCGATGCAGATGATGGTACACATCATATAGCTACTCATGAACAGGTGTCATGGAAGTACGAATGAGAACCTGACATCTGGTACAAAGACGGCTATGAGAAAAGAGAAGGAAAAGAGGAGACGAAGGTGAGCTAAACCGAGTGAAAGGTGTGAATGGGGATGCAGGGTGCTGTTCGTAAGATTCACGTAGTCTTGTACCCACACTCACCTTCATTATTTCTCTCCTCTCCATAATAATGTACATACAGACGACAACCCCGTCCATACATATAGACATGCTTCTATGGAGATCTCTCACATACACCTAGGTAGATAGATCCCCATCGCTCTCTCTCGCTCGGTACGTACGTTGATGAATCCTCATGCAATACACTCTCACGTTTCTCTCTCTCTTTACATATATATGTTGGTCGATGGCCCTATGTATGTACACACGGAGGCAACTATGTATGAACAGAGTCGAGTCTGAACTTCGACACATGCTAAAACATCACTCTACAAGAAATCTTCGATACACAATGATCAATCTTTCTCTCTCGTTTTTTCTTACTTTTTCTCTTCTTTCATCGAACACCATCTTTCCTCTTCCTCGTTCGTCTCATCTTCTTCTTCGGCGTCGCATCCCTGTATCTGTCTCTTATTGTTGAGAAGCTGTCGTGCTCCGTGAGAGGTTCTACCAGGCTCGGTGAGGGTAGGACGAGAGGTAAGCCAACGGTCTGATCTTTGCTGTGACTCCTTTCTTCTCTCTTTCTGACTATCACATTTCTGCTTCTTAGTAATAGTAGCCTCCTCCTTAGCTTCCTCTACATCATAACGTGACTGATAGGAAGCAGTTTCTTCGTCGCCCTCCTTCTCTTTCCATCCTTTCGTTTCTTCTTTCTGAGGACGATTAAGAGGAAAGAGACATGAACGAAGAGAATGAAAGAGAGATAGCGCAGTGAGGTAACTTAGGGAAAAGATATGATAGATGGTCTTGAAAAGCTTGAGAAATAAAAAGAAGATGCAGATGAGAGAGCAAGGAAATGGTAGCAACAGACCTCTCCTCGACAGCATCAACGATAGAAACCTCAACATCGTGTATCGATCATGTGTGTCATGTATACCCCGACTTAGTGAGAGATCCTTCTTCTTCTTAATATTATTCATCCCTCTCTTATGATCTACGTTCTTCAGACCTCCTACCCCGTCATTCCCTCCATCTTCTTCGTCGTCTGATTCTTCGCACGATGACGACAGCGAACGAATCTCTCTCAAATCTTCATGTGTCTTCCGTCTGTCTTTGATCCTCTTTCTCTCTTCTCTTTCTCCTCTTCTTTTTCTTTCTCTTCCTCTCAAATACGTCTCTCCTGCTTCTTCTTCTACTCTTGGTAGTGAAACCCCACGGTCCCTATTCCTTTTTCTCTCCTCCGTCTTCTTTCCATCATGAAGGATACTAAGAGAGGAAGAATAGTTATCCTTCTTATCCTTCTTCGAAATTGAAGGGGCTTCAGATGCCGGGAGACGGATAGAAGTGTGAGGTTTGTCAGCCACTTTGTTAGGAGCAGGAGAAGGAAAAGAAGAATTGTCTTTTCTTTTCGTGAAACTCGGGTGTCCGGAAGAAAGATAGATTCTTCTTAGCTTGGTAAAGATCAAACTAAGAAAGAATGATGAGAGGGAAGAAAAGAAGAGAAAAAAAGAACAGAACAGTAAGAAGAAGAGAAGAGAAAAAGATGAAGAGAAGTTTCGTAAAGAAGACGACGAAGAAGAGATCTGAGAAGTTTCGTTCTTTCGTGAGACAGGAGTTTCTTCTACTACTTTTTCGGCTTCTTCACCTTCTGTAGAGGTCGTAAGCGCCAAGCGTAAAGATGAGGAGAATGAAGAAGAGAAAGAATAAGAAGAAGAGCAGGGTAGTAGTGATGACGGATGTGTTTGTATATCAAGGCCGTCAGCATCTGGTGATGCGACATTCCTATTCTTTTCTTGCTGAAGACAAATCTCTTGATCTTCTTTCTCATGAACAACCGGAGAGGACGACGCCGGATATGATGAGAAACAAGATGATGACGATGAAAGGGAAGATATAGATGGAGAGGAGGAGGGGTGAGGTGGATGTACACAGGAAGAAGAGAGGGAGGATAGAGAGGGCAGATGGAGGTGTGTACGATGTAAAGCAGAGTGTCGACGTAGCAGTTGTGCTATATTGAGAAAGAAAGCTTTCCGTTCTTCTTCATTCAAACGAAGGAGAGAAGAAAGAGATACACATGACGAAAGATCTTCGACCTCTTCTTCAAACCTGCATGCACCATACATTCACATACAAACGAACACACAGACAGAATGCCTGCAAGCATTCACTTCACACGCACACCAACAGGACAGTCTACCGTTCCTACATACAGCGTATTAACCACATCTATATACATACACAGCGTATCGGCGTACCCACATGCATATGTGTATATAGCTATAGATATATAAATACATGTATATATATGTGGATACACTGTACTGTATGAATAGACAGCCATGAGAAACATTCTCTTGATCTTCCTGCTGTTGTTGGTGTGTGTATGACAGTAGAGACAGTAGAAGACAAGAATGGAGACTAAACGACACAGGCCTCTTGATGGCGAGCAGGTAAAGGTAGGAGCTTTTCTCTTAACCTCATGATCGCCTTTCTATCCGTAAAAAGAAAGAACGAGACAAGGAAGACAGAGGTAAGAAAGAAAGAGACAAGAAAAGGAAGCAAGAAAGACATGATGATGTATCTTACTTCTGGAAGGCTTCACGTATACCCCCTAAATCTCGACACCCGAAGAACTCCGGAGGTACACACCACAGACCAAATGAATCTCCTTTCTCTTCTTCTTGTTCTATCTCTTGTTCTTTTTCTCCCTTCACCTGTCTATGGCTACGAGGAAGAATCCTTCTTCCAGCAGCCCAAGGTGTTCGAGATGAGGCTTCAAAACAGCTCGTCTCTCTCTGATCGGCAGGGCGACTCCTCTCTGTCAAGGTCTCACACTGAAAGAAAGACGAGGGGGTCGGATAGAAAGATGAAGAAGAAGCTGACTGAGCGACAGTACAGGGGGAAGGAGGGGTGAAAACTTCAAGATAACTCTTCATTAAGTCCATCGACAGCTAAGGAATAAAAGCAACACACGCGCAAAAGCATCTGGATGATCAGATAAGAAGAAAGACAGAAGATCATTCAGTCTCTTCCTGCTGGAGTGGATTGCCACATGAAATGAGAGGCTCACTTGACCAGGAAAACACAAGAAGCCCATACACCTGAAAGGACCCATGCTTACCTATATGAATAGATATATATATATATAGTCAGTCTATCTACATATACTCACCTCCATGCACATAGTACAGATATGCCAAGTATGTGTATGTAGAGGTATAATTGCATAATGAGAGACTGGAACACACGTAGATAGATAGATAAAGATGACTAGATAAGCAAACAGATAATATAAAGATACAGACGCATATATTCTTGCCGTATCCCCCCCCTCCAAGCAAATATTTATTTTTCCCTCTACGGATTGCCTGGTTTGTACGTGTGAGATCAGGGCAGCGCATGAAAGCAAGCGAGACTATAGACCAGATAAGGAAGAAGTGCTCCCTCGACAGAAGTTGTCTTCCCACACAAACGATTCTCTTAGATAAATGAGAGAAGAGAGAGAAAGAAGATGGGTTACCTCAACAGGATTTCTTTGATGTCTGAATTCCTTTTCTTCTCTCCTCGCTTCTTCATGAGAATGTGACTCTCTTGTCTTTCTTGTTCTACTTCTATTGCTACTGCTGGTACTTCTTCTGTAATCGATCCGCTTGCTTCTCGCCTCCACGAGAGAAGAACTCTCCGTCGAATCTTCTCTTTCTCTTCTTCTTCTTGATAGACGTGATGCTTGAGACGTTTGCAAAACGGACCGACGTTCTCTCTCTTCATCGTTCTCTTGACAGCAGAGGGGCTTCTTCTGTAATATGAATGACGAGGGAGAACGGTATGTAACTATCTTCTTCTCTGAATCTTCTTCTTCCGTCTCTTCCCCATGGTTACCTTCTTCTTCTTCTCGCTTTTCTTCTTCTCGTTTTCTTCTTTTCCTTAGAGATGCAGTTGAGAGATTTCTTGATATCGTCTGCATGGATGTCTTAGCTGACGCAGAAGAGAAGGAAGAACAGGCGATACACAGTTCATGACGGTGAGGAAGTCGAGATCTATTCTCCTTCTCCTTCTTCTTCTTCTTACCACTCTCTTTCCTATCACCCGTCTTCTCTACTGGGAGACGAAGAGGTTGCGCTTCCAGAGGGAGAGAAGAACGAAAGACTGTTCTTTGATGTGGGAAAGAGTATCGTTCTTGCTCGCTTCTTGAGGAACGAGCAACTTGACTCCTCACACCAGAGTTGTCTAATTTTGAAAAGACAGACTCTGAAGAACGAATCATCATACAACAAGAAGACGAAGAAAAGCTACACGGAGAGGAAGAAGAACACGAGTGATCGTACATGTCTTGGTGACGTTGATCCATCACGCTGCTCTCTTCATCTTCCTCAGAGAAAGGGATCCCCCTTTCTTCTTTTCCTTCCTTCACTCTTCCGACACCCTCTTCTTCTCGTCTCTTTTCTTCTTTTCTTTCCATGTCTTGATACTT
This sequence comes from Cystoisospora suis, assembly GCF_002600585.1. Taxonomy (NCBI): domain Eukaryota; phylum Apicomplexa; class Conoidasida; order Eucoccidiorida; family Sarcocystidae; genus Cystoisospora; species Cystoisospora suis. The sequence continues at coordinate 13,528 of NW_027153219.1, forward strand.
CTTGTTATCTTCGCCTACTCCCTGAGTTTGAAGAATACGTCGGCAAACGCTTTTCTCATCTACTTCATCTACTTCTTCTTCTTCAAGACCTTTATCGTCTCTCCCACTATCATCAGGGACACGATCATGATCAGAGCGTTCACTACTCTTACGTTTCTTCTTCTTCTTTTCTTTCCTCTTTGACTCGTTACTGTATGTCTCACCCATCGCGGTAGACTTCATCTTCTTATGAACGACGCTATCTTTCCTTCTATTTTCCCGTCTCATTGTCTTTCTTTCTTGTCCTCTCAGCTCTTCTTCTTCTTCTTGCAAAAGCTTGGGTAGAATGTCCCCATCTTCGGTCCTCTGTAATGAGGAGGCTTCTTCGTCTTCTTCGGACAGTGAAACAGTCTCCTGCCGTTTCCTCCTCCTCCACCACCTTTCCTCCCCTGCATCTTCACCCCAATTATCTTTGATCTCTACCTCATGCTGTCTCTTCTTTTTCTGTGAAGAGGAAGAAAGCGAACAAGATACCTCTACGCCATTCAGGAGGAACCGACCCGTCTTACAGATGTCATTCTCTTTCTTTCGCGTGTATAGACACATAGAGTGATCTTGAAGAAGCTGAAGGCGTTTCTGCTGGTGACCTCGTGATAGAAGTAGGAGATCTTCAAGGCGAGATATATCTTCTTCCCTCTGTCGATACATCTGTTTTTGCTGTTGTTCATATCTCATACAGAGCGAATCGAAGTAAGAACGACGAAGATTGAAAGGGACACTAAGAGAATCCATCGTTAGGTATATGCGTGTGCCATAACTATCCAAGTGAAGACTACGATCACTTCTTTCTTCGCTGCTACCCCTTCTTGAAAGGATTCCTCCTCTTCTATCTCTTCTTCTTCTTCTTGGACGAGTTCTTCTCAGATCTTCTTGATCCTGTGAAGAAGACGACGAAAAAGAAGGAGATGGCTCCTTTGAGAACAATCGAGTCTTCTTCTGAGAAAGCCGTTCATCACGTTGCCTGTCTCTATTATAATGTAGTCTCTTCTTCCTCTCCTCTCCATCGTCGTCTATTCGATCAAAGGACCCTAAACGCGAAGGAGAATCTGAGATACCATGACAGATAGACGGTGTAGAAGAAAAAGAAATCCTCTGTGAGCCTAGGGGCTCCGGAAATCTACTCGTGAGAGTCTTATTCTCAGATACTCGTTCGCGCGAAGGCGAAGAAGCCGTACATAGACCTGTCTTCAGTAGGCCTGTTAACATGCAAAGAAACGCAGGTAAAACAAACACACACGACTATGACAGAAAAGACACGAAGAAGAACAACAAGAAGAAGGAAGGATTTCTAAATTAACGACAAGAGGAAAATTGGTGGTAAGTACACGGACGAAATCTCAAAATGAATCGAAGAGGGAGGAGAAAAAAAGAGAGAGAACTTCTTCGTTACAGCTGATTAAGAGAGAGAGAAGCAAACGGAGAGCCGTTGTGCTAGCTGGCACAGTGCGGAGAGTCCATTCTTCTGCAGAGAACATCAGGGCATTCTGAGTGAGAGACTATCTTCTCCCTCTTTGGCAAGAGCCAGAATTGAATCGACATCCATGAAAAGAAGAAAAACAGGAAAGTTCTTCACTACGCTGTGTTGTTTGTTAACGTAAAAAGATGAAGAGATGAAAGTATGATGAGATGACTAGGTGGAAAAGGACGACGACGACGAGGAGGAGGAGAAGAGGTCTCAGGAGAAAAGAGACTCCTACCTCCTCCTCCTCCTCCTCCTTCTGGTGAAACACCTCGCACATCGTCATCTTCGCATGCTCTAGCAGTAGATACATGTACGTGCTGGTCTACGATTCATACACACATACAGACATACAGGCACGTCTACAGCTATACATGTATAATGACCGTTCAGCATGATGATGAGAGAAACACAGTCTCCTGCCCTAGTATCTTCATCACCATCATCACTGTGTGCTGAGACAGACAGATACACAGACAGAGAATAGCTAGCTAGCTAGCTAGCTAGCTAGAGAGAGATATATATATAGACGGGTGGATAGATCGACAGAAGACGCATGCGTTTCTTCATGATGACAACATGGGTGACGATGAGAAGATGAGAGACAGATAAACGGATCAACGATAGATCCCGAGCGATAGATGAAAATCTCTATCCTGAGGATACCAACAAGAAGAACAAACAGAATACATGGGAAGAATCACTATAGCCATTAGGGTCGAAATTCAACTGCTCTCCACCCATTCTACTGGTAATAGTTATACTTGTATCAATCCATACGTGCAAAGGAGCTGTAATTGGATGTTTTCTTCGGTTGTCGCAATTGCTTCAATCACGCTTTCTCTCTCTCTCTTTCTTGCCTTCTTTTCTTTCTTGCTTTCCTTTTTTCTTGCTGTCGTCCTCCTTGCCTTTCTTTTTCTCTTCTATTTCATTCTTTCGTCCTTACAGAGTAGAAGTCTTTCTGCAGCATGACGACTAACACCTGAAAACGCTTGAATGAAATCTAATACAACAGGAGCTTCTATTCCCCCCCCTGCCTTCTCTTCTCTTTCTTCTTCTTCTTCTTCAGTCTGTATTCTGGGCATAGAAGAAGAGTCGAGACACCTCTTCTTTTTCTTCTCTGCGCGGATATTCTTCTTCATTCTGTCGTCATCTTCACTTTCTTCTTCTTCTTCTTCATCTTTGAAACCCTCATCAGAGCTCGCCTGAATGAGAGACGGCACATCAGTCACCGCCTTCATACACCTCTCTAGCAGAGGGCCAGTTCTACTACGCGTCATGAGAACAACAACGCAGCAGCTACGTTGATATGGAGTGTATGGAATGTGTATCATGTAATCTTTTCTACACAGTGCATACACACTTACAGACAGTGCATACACACTTACAGACAGTGCATACACGCCTGACGAGACGCGAACAAGAGGATAAGAATAAGAGTATCTCGTTCAACACGATGAGACGGCTTGAAGGACTGTCGCTTGTCAATCGGTCATAGACCGAAGACAGACGAAGCACGTATGGAAGACAGACAACTTGAAGATAGATAGATGAAGGGCAGGTTCAATACAGGTAAAGACGCATTCAAGACAGGTGAAGAGCGATTGAAGACAGAGAAACATGGATTAAAGAGAGAGACGTGGGTCGATTGAAGATAGACAGGTAGATCGACTGAAGATAGAGCGACAGGTCGACTGGGAAGAGACAGGTCAATTGGAGAGAGACAGGTTGCTCGACTGAAGACAAGTAGATGGATGGGTACAAGGAAAGAGAGACACACAGACATCCTGCTCCAGATATAGCTCTAGACAGATCATCTCTGGAACAGCAGACGTTGATGAAAGACGTCCAGACAGGCGGAAGATCACCTCTCATATATATGCATATACATATGTATATATATGTAGATGCATGTATCATCGCGGCGTACCTAGACACATACAGCTAGGACGTATATATGTGCAGTATATGGAGTACTCGAGATGTGCTTCTTCTTTTTTTCTTTCGTCTCGGAGCGAACGACGATGGTGTGGCTTGGGACAGACTAAAAGCAATTCCCGTGTCCTCTCTCATTTCGTGCCATGGTGGAGACAGAGAGTGAGGAAGAATACAAACGCTTGAGATCTATCTCTCTTCTTCTTGTGGGTCTATTTCTCTGCTGCTTCTTCTTCCCACGACCCACTACCAGCACTACTGAATAGTCGACCCCTACTCCTTACTGCCGAGATTCGTCAGCTTGGGTAGATACAACGGGAGTGTACACAGGAGCTTTAGTGATAGCAGTAGTTCTTGAAAGACGAAGACGACGAAACCGAACACGAGAAAACGAAAGAGAAGTGCGCCATTACACAAGTACCCCCCCTCCTCTATTAACTGAGCTTCTTCACAAGTCGCCTGAATCATCATACATCATCGTCTGGAACTGTACGAGGTGTCGGGTGTAGTAGTGCTAATCGTACCAGCACTAGTAGTGGCAGGGCGTTCCTACAACTGATGTCAGAAGGTAGAGATATGAGAGAAAGAAAGAGATAGAGAAAGAAAGGGAGAGAGGTAGACATATGTGTGTATGTCGATTCCCTACCATACATGTATGTATGAAGCAATCCACCTTGAAAAACCGGATGGCTTTTCCAGGCAAGATGAACCTCAATCTCTGGGAGACTGACGGTGAGAATACAGAAAGGAAACATGAAGGATATATAGATTACAGGACCATAGAACGCTTTAAAACAAACAGACAGAGAGACAGACAGACCGACCAGACCAACAAGATAGAGTAGAGATGCACTAAAGAGAGATACCCACGTAGACTAGAGGCAGATAGACAGATTCAAGACAGATACCGAGAGAGGTATGTTCGACATACACAATAACCGTACCTCGACCTGCACTTCTACAGACCGCTGTCGAATGAACGAACATGCTATAGCGTCTCTCTTCTCCCCTCCTCTCATTCTTGAACTCTTGACTTCTTTCTTTCTTTCCACTGATGCATGACCACTCTCTCGAGAGAAATAGTCCCTAGTAAACAGCGTGTGATTGATCATGTTCTTGCTCTTCTTCTTCTTTGTAGCTACTAGTCCGACTAAGCTGACTATTCCTATTGATCCTATAGGTTACGCAACGGAACCCTCTTTCTTTCTCTTCTGCATCCATGTACTCTCTGGTGTCCTTACTCTGTCTCTAGGATAGCACCTGATCATGTCTCCTTCCTTCGATTTGGAGAAGAAGAAATAACCTTCCTCTTCTGCTGCTGCTGCTGAAGAGGAAGAAGAAGAACAAGAAGAGAAATCGTCGTTCAGCTCTTTCTCTGACAGGTGGCAGGGTGAAGAACCACCTGTTGAGCGCCAGTAGTTTAGATCGCCTCCCTGCTTCCCCGTTCTCCAACGACGATCCTTATCTTTCTTCTTTCGATCTTTAGAAGAGGAGCAGCAACGAGAGGAAGAAGAAGAAGGAACGATGAGAACGGAAGACGAAGAAGAAACTTCCTTCTTTCTCGAATGACCTCGCAAAGCCGACGACGAAGAAAAGAAGCCTTTCTTCAACCAGCACGTAGCCCAGCAGCACAAACTCAGTAGTACTAAGACAAAGAGAAGAACAATACCACGTAAAAAAGACGAATAGAAAAGGAAAGACCTCCATACTCTTATTGATGGAGAGCTTCTATCACCGAAATCCTCGAAGAACCTCTCGACACTTCCCGGGAGAGCCGAAGGAAAACGAACATCATCTTGTTCTTCTCCGCTATGGTAATAATCCTCATCTACATCTCCTTCATCCGACTTATGCCCTCTAAGGCCTTCTCCAACTTCCACTTCTCCATCCTGTTTCTTTTTCCTGTCTTCGAAGCTGAAGAAACGCCTTTGTTTGAGACGTGCGTTAGAGAGAAAAAGCCATTCCAAAGAAGAGACAAAGGGAGAGATGTTACCTGTATTCTTTTCAATGAGACATCTGTTACCTTCTTTACTTTCTCTTACATCGTCACCACTTGATTCAAGATCTTTGGAAGACGGAGATGAGAGAAGACGAAGGTCAACAGGGGCGGAAGTGTGTCTCCTTCTCTTTCTCGATGACTGTAGTTCTCTGTCTCTCTCTCCAACTACCCTCATAAAGACAGGTGAGAATGTCCCCTCATCGGCTGATACGGCACCTGCTCCTCGTGCTCTAGGAGAAATAGAGAATGAAACCCTACTCGCTTGAACGGCGTAAGGATACTCTGTTGAAGAGTCTGAATCTACCTGTTTATCAAGGCGATAGACCGAAGGTGCTGCCCCGTGAGAGGCTTCGTCCTCTCTCTCGCTATGATGCCCTTCATTCTCATCATTATCATCATCGAGAGAAAGATCTCGAATGACTAGCTTCTCTCGTCGTCTGCTTGCTGTTTCCTCCATCGATGTACCTCTTCTTGAATGAACAAGAGGAGAGATCATCTTCACCGTCGTCGGCCTCTCCACCCTCACTGCTCTCTTATCTTTACTTGGCGTCATGTCATTCCTTCTTGATGGAGAGGATGCGCCTGTAGGGTTGTTCATAGATCTTCTGCTATCGAGAATCATCGGCGACTTGGAGGGTTTCTCAGCATCTCTCCTTCTCGATTCTCTTGTCGACGGCATTTTGTATGGATGAAGATGATGATGACGATATGCATGTGAAGACGACGACAAATTTTTTGCGTCCCTCCATTCTCTTGCTGTGGGGTGACGGCTTTTTCTGTATGTATTATGCAGGTATGATGGCCCCTGCGTACGCTCTGATATCAACCCTGAGATAGGATGAAACATGACGAGAATGGGTGAACCTGAGAGGAGAAGAAAAACCAGTAGTAGTAGAGGAGGAAGTACCCAGATCAGAAGAATGCGACGAAGTGCACTTACACGACGATAAATGATATGACTAAAAGGTACATAGCGGCAGCAGCAGTAGTAATAGTGTCGGTGTCTTCCTCTACCTGAGCTGCTTCCGTTATTTCTAGACTTTTCCCTATCTGAAAAAGATGAAGTTTCACAGTCTCCCAACTCGCCCCTCCCTTGTTGATCACTCTGAGATCTTGTAGCTGCACAGGAGGAAGAAAAAGAAGACGAGGAAACATCCTTGAGGGAGAGGGTGGACGGCAGTGATGATAATGATGAGGATGACGCCACGGTTGATGTTGCTACTGTATGACTAGGCTTTCCTCCTCTTCTCTCTCTTTCTCTTCTCTTTCTTCCCGGGCAATGACGATGATGATCGTGAGTCTCGCGGCCTTCTCTTCTCTCCTTCTTTACTTCACGCCTACTAGGACTAAGAAGGTGAAGCAGTTTCGCTGGCTGAGAGACTTCTTCAGGAAAGAGGGCAAGAGAGTCTTTCTCTGAACGTGTATCCCTATTCTGGTCATAATAATAATGCCTTCTCGATGGATGGAAGATAGAATCAATGTACAGAACGTCTCTCGAACAACAGGAAGAAGGTAAACAAGAAGAAGAAGATACAAGTGGAGAAGAATAAACCGTCACAGGACCGGGCACAAGGTAGTTATGCATGGCCAGTGCTATAGTCCGGAGTGTATGTACACATTCAAGGGGGTCTCCCGAAGGACAACAAGAACACCGATGAGCCTCAACTCGCTTCTTGGCATGACGATGAGGAGAAAGACGCCGCTGTTCGGATGCTTCCCTGTCATGACTCTTTGATGAAGACCCCTCTATCGACGGTAGAATAGCCTCCTCTTTCTTATGAGAGGGCCTAGCTCGACCTCTCTCATTTGGTGGACAGATGTAGTTACACCATCTTGAATGATTGGTCAAGTAGAATGTATCATCCTCTTTCTCAGATGAAGTATGAAGTGCCGTCGTCATCGCATGAGATCCCTCTCCTGTAAGTGTCTTTTCTGGTACGAAATCGATCTCTCTCTCTCTCTTCTTTTCTCTCCTTTTTGGATAGCAGCCTGGAATCGAACCCATGCCTTTACAAGACATACCAGATGTATCATGATAATGATGATGAGTAGGAATGGTAGTCATAGGGCTCTTCACAACACTCGTGTTCGCTTCCCTGTTCGTCTCTGAGAAAAAAGCGTCGCGACCAGCACTTTCAGCTGATGACGATGAAATCTTTTTCTTACAGAGATCTCTGTATAACCGAGGACTCCCTACCACCTTCTCTCTATGAACGATCGTTCCTGAAGGTCTCACGTCGCTCCGTTTAGAGGAAGGAAGACGATGATCTTCCTTGCTCTGATCATAACTAGATCTACTTGAATGCGTTTCATATCGAAGAGGAGGTGGTGTCCGTGTGACGTAAAGATGGCTTTCGTCTTCCTCTCCTCGAGAAAGCGGACATCGATCTCTTACCCGCCTTCCCCGTCGTCCTTCCCCCTTCCTCGAAAAGGCAGCGAATTCATCACTACCATCAGAACACGAACATGACTGTCGAAGGCTTGATCGAGACGAAGCTCTCTTCCTGATCTTTTCTAGACGAGCGGCTGTACTATCATAAGTTCTCGCCAGGAAACAAGAAGACGAAGAAGGTGTTCTTTCATTTTCATCTTTTCTGGAGGTCATATGCATCGGACTCAACTTTTCTTCGAGAGGATCTACAGACACCTTTCTCGAGGAGAAAGCGTCTGATGACGTCAGATCCTCTAGGGACGACGACGCTGTTCTGAACGAAGAAGAAGGATAGTGAGAAGAAGAAGAAGAAGTCATAGGAGGATAAGTGGGCGGATTCACTTGTAGAGACGGAATTTGGTGCTCCAAGGAACCTCTCGTTTCATCTTCTATCATTATACGACCAACACCAGGAAGACTACCGGCAAGTCTCCGGCTCACTATCTTCAACACACCTTCTTCTTCTTCTTGAAAGATACCTGATGAAAAAGAAAATGAAGTATGCCTAGTCGTCGTCTTCTTTTCTTCTCCGATTTCTCCCTCTTCTTGTTCTTCTATGATGTGTCTTTTCGCATGAAGAAGATGAACACCTTGTTTCTCCTTCTCCTCCTCCTCCTCTATCAAACCTATCTGATGTTTATTTTGAAGGAAAACTATATCTCTATCACTGGAACTACGGACATCTCTTACAAGGCTTACCTCGTCGCTACGAGGCTTCCGCTCACTATCTAATGAATCTGTTTCTTCAACTGTCATCATCACTTCTCTATTCTCGCAGATTTTCTCCTCTGCCCTCTCAACGGACGAAGAAGACATAAGACTTCTTTCTACAGGTTTCGAGGTCGATATACGTGGACATTCCCCAGATTTGTCGAGAGGCGGTTGGCCTGCCGCAGTCCTATTCGCGTTCAGCTCGAAAGAATCTCCGGAAGAAGCTTTTCTCTCCTCTTCAGAAAGATGAGGACATTCCTCTGCAATCACTTTCCCAGACTCGTCTGCTGAATCTTGAAGAACAGAAGATGATGCTGCGGGGTGGTGATGAAAAGCAGAAGAAAGGAGACGTGGACGCGTTGTAGAAGAAGAAGGAAAGGCGAGAACAGCAGTAGTAGTCGTAGTAGTCATTGTTGAGCTGCCTGGGTTTGAAGATAATGAAGAAGGAAAGCTACTCGCTGTGAAAAAATGATCTGGAGAAGCTTGAGGAGAGAGGCGACATGAAGAGACTAGATCTGGATCTGTACCTAAACAGCTTTCTTCGAGACATGGAGAAGGTATGCAAGGACAAGGTGACGAGGATGATTCTCCATACATCAGCAAGTGTTGATATAAAGGAAGCGACTGAAGATCTCGTGACGCTGTAGAAGACGACGATCGAAGTGATCGCCCACCACCTGCGAGAAGGATAGAAGAATAAGAAGAAGTCTCTCTAACAGGTGATTCGTCCGCTGTCATATGTATATCATGGCTTCTTCTTCTTCTTAACTCTTTCAGGAGGAGATCATCAAGACTGATGCCTTTATATGAGGAGTCACCTTGAACAAGTTCATAATCGACCCCGACGCCCTCCGTCTTTCCACCTACTCTTCGCCTCCCCCCCTGAGTAATTGTAGTAGTAAGAGGAGAACTATCTACCTGTGTCGGTGATCCTGTTGATATTCGACGGTCTTTCATCAAAGGCATTAAGGATAGCCTTTGTCTACCTAGCCCATCATTTTTCACATGAAGAGGAGTCGGTGGCTGTGAAGAAGTTTGCTGAACACCTAGGACATTCGGTGATGGAGGCTGACGACTTGCTGAAGCTATCTGAGATGCAGGTGTAGAACACGACGTGGGCCATCGCGAGACAGACAGAGGAGATGGATGATAAAAAGAAGAAGAAGAGCCACCTCGACATGCGGCAGCGGTCACTTCGGACGAAAAGGAAGACGACATAGAGCCAGCAGCTCCTATAGAGAAGAAAGGACAAGTTGGTGTGCCTGTGGGAGTTGGAGTAAGATGGCACGTTGAAGACGAGGCGGTGGATGCTGATGACGATGAGGATCTGAACGACGACGAAGAATGATAAGGATACCGCCGAATCATAGCAAGGTTACTTCTCAGGTGAACTAATGGCGAGCTACGATCACCACCACCACCACCCGGAAGAGGACGATAATCCGTTGAAGAACTATTTCGCTGTGGTAGGCACGAGGGATTTACCCCCGACGTACGATGAGAAAAACTTGCTGCTGTTGTGAACGGAGAACAAGAAGGATAGGGAGACGAAGAGAGAGATCTATAGTAACACCTGGGTAGCGGCAGCAAAGAAGATTTCTTCGCAGATGTCGTATCATCAAGACCCACAGGTGAAAGAGGAAGAGAAGAAGATGAAGCGTGAAGATCACCCGGGGACGGGGTGCCTAAGGGAGAAGATCTGAACTCTTCTTCTGGCTTTACCGGATCTCTAGGATGACAGAGAGGTGAAACCATAGTTGTTTTGGGAGTAGTACAAGAAGAAGAAGAGAGAGGGAGAGTAGAACCACTAAGCAGAGGTGTGTGTGCTGGCGTCGATTTCTCTTGATGCAAGGAGAATTCGTCAGCCATCGTTTCTTCATCGTAAGACTCTCTCCCTGTCTCTTCAAAAGGTCTACCTCTTCTATGATGATGACGCCTCCAATCCCTTCCTGGCATCAGACCTCTTCCCATCTCTTCAGGTGTCAATACACTCTGTCCTCTACTACTGCTAATAGGGCTACGATAATCGCCCTCCTTCATTGCGCTTGTCAGCTCCATTGAACCAGGACAGGAGCCGGAGATGAAATCCTTCGGAGTTTTCTTCGTCTCACCAAAACAAGTAACGCCTGAGTTCCATCTATGCATAACTAGATCACGTGCAGTAGTGGAAGTAGGCGTTTCACCTGTCATACTCCTTGTATGGAGCAGTCCCTCTACATTGTTGCATGTAGCTTGACTAAGGGACGATATGCCGTTCCCTTTCTGTAACGAAGAAGAGAAAGAAAGATGTCCTTTCTCTTCCTTCGTCACTGCCGACAACGGATACTCCTCGCGAGTAGTGTCTCTACTCTCACGTCGTAGCAGTTCCTCTGCGGTCTGTTTCGAAAGAAGAGGCGCAGGAGCACGGGAGATGACCTGACTCTCATTGGAGACATCCTCCTTTAGCATGTATCCTTCTTCTACTTTCCTACCACTAGGACTCCTTTCTTCCTCCTCCTCTCCTCGCCTCCCACTACTTGTCTTTCCTTCTTCTTGTTGTTCTTGTTGTGGTTTCACCTGACCTTCTTCCCCCTCCCCCTTTACATCTTCCATGAACGGTATCACGGTGGTGCTCCTATCGGATTTCACTTCACAGCCATCTTGTCGCCTTGCGCTCGACCTCGAGCTCGTCTCCTCATTGACAGTCGTGTGACACCCCCTCTTCGCATCAGCACTGTAGTCAAGTTGAGATCCTTGTGAGATATTCTCCTGCCTTATACTTCCTGAGGTGTCCCCTCTGTGCCGGCGATTGTCTGCTTCCTCCACACCTGACTGCAGAGCGTGAGAGGTCATCAGATCTTCTTCTGCTGAATCAGAAAGATGTAGAAGTCTTCTTGTCTCTGTCTCCCCCCTCGCGAGATCTACGACTACGGCACCACCTTCGTTACGAGGAGAAAGACCTGTGCTCTGAATCCTATCATTCTTGCGATCAATCAAAGACTGCAGATTGTAGCTGTCACGACTAATAAAGAAAACGGGAGTTGACATCTCTCTTCCTGAGATTTCTTCTTTCAGAGATGCCTTTTGACAAGGCTCGCTCACGACAGTAATAATCTGCTGCTGTCTTTGCTCCTGCTGTTGTGTTTCTTTCTCACGTGGAGAACGACATACTAATACCCCTTCAGATGGAGTAGCCTTGCTATGATCATCGTCCCTAGGAGATAGAACACAAGTTCCTGCACGCATCTGGATAGGCGCTGGACTTTCATCTGGTAGAGAAGAAAAGAATTTTCTCTTAGACCCTGTCACCTTAATTGTCACGGGGAGAAGACTTGGCTCTTCCGAGATTTCAATGGTGATGGTCTCTCCTTCGCCCCTCCCCCACTTCGGATCTCCGAAGTTCCCTGGAATGATCAAGGCCGCTTCGTGCTCTGCCTTTCTTTCCTTCGCACTTTCATCGTGATCTTTTTCAGGCTCTTCTTTACTACCTCGAGTAGTGGGCAATTGACGACCATTCCTCTGTGATAAGACGATGAACTGATCAACAACTTCGCCTTCCTTCGAAGAGGGAATCCCGAAGACGGCCGTACCAGCAGAGGGTGTCTGCCATGCCTCTTTTGCGCTAGAAGGGAGTGACTGTGTGGCGGAACAGATATGATGAGAATTGCCGTTTGTCGAGATCTCTGCCTTCGTCTTGGAATACAAAGAAACAGGCCGCTGTATAAACGAGGCATTCCCTATTTGAAGAGCTGCGGGAGTACCAGTTTCGTTCTTCTTCTTGTTGTTTGAGAAATCGCCCGGGGCTTGCTCCGTCTCCTGAAAGATGAGAGATGACGGTATCCCCGATTCTTCAAGTAGACAATCTTTCATTCGGTTCTTTTCAAAAGGCAACTCATTCGTGCGAAGTTCTGACAATGAATCTTCACGACTCACACGCCCTTCTCCCTTGTTATAACCTGTCTTGACCACTACAGCATTCGGCTCTCCTCTTCTCGTCTCCTCGCTTCGTCTCTCAGGTGAAGACCTACCTTCTGTCGAGACCTCATCGTTCTGATCATCTTGGTCTTCTTCCTCATTCCGATGAGGATCTCCCCCTTCTCCTCCTCGTAGTATATCATCTTCATCATCCTCTCCTTCCTCTTCTTCCTCAACAACAAAGAGCGCTCGTGAAGTAGTATCTACTACCACATCTTCTTCGTCTCTCCCCGTATGACCTCCCGTCACCACCTGACATACACCTGACGGCTTTCTACAGCAATGGCTTGCATGCAAGCCGAGAGTGCAACGTTTACATGGTGATGATGACAATTTCAATACAGACGAATCGACACTTTTCCCATCTAGAGCTTCCTTACGCGTTCTTCGTTGTATTTCTCCTTCTTCTTCTGTCTCTGCTGGCAATTCCAGTGACAAAGAGGCGTTTACAATGGTTTCCTCTTCCTCCATTTCCTTCTCTTTCTTCTCCTTGTCCACCTTCACATATAACTTTTGCTCAGAATCATCTTTGTCATCATCCAGATCGCTTTGGTGGAATCGTTTCTCCCTCTCCTCTTCGTTGAACTGACAACTAGATCTCCGTAAACAACTACCTTCACTCTGACTTATAGAGCGACTTTTTGTTTCTGATGATAAGAAGGATGGAGACGCTCCTCGTAATAGCAAGTCTCCATCCTTTTCATCCTCTTGTCTCGTGGATTCTTGAGATTCTTTCTTTCGAAGTGAACTGGCTCTTGAAAGTGGAAATTTAGAAACGACAGCAGCAGTCACAGTAGTTGATGCTGGAAGAGATGAAGACGAGGAAGAAGAAGCAGATGATGAATCAAGTGAAAAAGATGGAGTAGAGAGGGGAGGAGCAATCAGAGTGTCGTCCATTCTTCGACGATGATGCTTCCCAATAAGTTCTAGTAGGTGATTCGAATCTAAAGGACGATTCTCTCGTATATACTTGGTCACTGGATGAATGAGGAAAGACGATATGGCTACGCTGCAAGATAAGAAGACGACAGAGGAAAAAAAGACAAACGTGTGTCACGTGTATGAATCTCAAACACACCAACACGATACCACTCAAGACAAATAGATAGACGTATCTCTATATCTTAACAGATGTATAAGTATGTAGATACACCGATATCGACAGACATGTAAACAGATACATCAAACACAGACAGACAGACCTTGCCAGCTGACTACAGACTGTCCCTCTTGTTCTGTGCTTCGTCGTTGACACACAGCCCTTCGTCTCCTCCCAAGAAGGCTTTGCTACTGAGGACGAAGGGCTGCCTTGTTATATTATTATGAGGCCACACATGAAACCAGGTGATTCACAGGAGACCTTCGTACGTACTGACAGCAGGCGGGCTGCTCCAAGTCCTAATATACGAGGTACTTGAAGGAAGTGGACAGTTTCCGTGACCTTGGAATAAAACGATGAAAGATCTGACTCTCTCAGAAAGTCTCCTTGTTTGATTGAATAGGAGCAGATCCGCTTGTTGAAGCTTCGAGACAATAATCCTGACACGAGTAGCAGTAAGAGTTGTATTCCGTGCGTCTATCGCTTAATTCCCTTCTCCTACACGTGAACTTTCTTGTCTTCAGATAGCATACGAGAACTTACAGCTACTACTACCTCCTATCCGTCCTCCCTTCCTTCTCTCGAATCTTTTAACAAAAGAATGAATGACGGATCTACAGAGATACCTGTCTGTCTGTCTGTCTTTCTATCTACCTATCTAAAAAAGCTACTCATCTGTTTCTGCGCAGAACGCGAGGTCAGCACTTGAAGGATAAAGACTGAAAGCGAACAAGAGAATGAATGTGTTCTACTACCTATGGGGCACATACATACGTATATAGCTAGATACACAGATATACACATGTATACACACGTACACACACGTATACAATATATATACATATACACACTGCGAGAGAGAATGAGACATCCTTACTCTAATGCAGTAGGTCTTGCCTCAGGATCCTTTCGAAGAAGAGCCCTGCACAATTCTATAAGATCGCTTCTCCTTCTTTCTATCCTCGCTTCATCCCTATCACCCTCATCCTCAACTGAACTCTCTGGTTCGTCATCTGACTCAACTTCTTTCTCATTCCCTTTGTTTTGTAGAATCTTTCCCTCGTCTTCGTTCAACGTGCTGCCGCAGCTAGGTTTCATCGTCTTGGTCACCTCGCTTCTCTGCTGACGTCGACTTTCAGAAATTTCCTCATCCGCATTTGTATCCTCCCGTGATCGATAGTTCTCTTCCAAAGAAGACGGATGGTTGCCAAAGATAGAAGAAGGCGCATCAGCAGGGTGATGGGGATCTAGAGGAGGTTTGAAAAAAAGTATACCAACGTCATTGTCTTTGCATTTTTCAGGTGTGTCTACAGATATCTTTGTTAGAACGGAGGAAGACACTTCATGTGAACTGGCGAGAGAAGACGACTGAAAGACGAGTGTGTCTGTTTCGATTGCCTGGTGGATGTACGTACGCAAACAGACAGAAGAAAGTTGGAGAGAGGAGGTATTCTTCTTATCGGAAGTATACAGAAAACAACCTTCTTGACAACTTCTCTTGTAGCAACTACTCCTACGATTCTCCTGCTAGTTATCAAGCACTGCCCTCCACCCGCTACATACCATGCTGCTGCAGTCCTAAGCGTCTTATCCATAGACATCTACACAAGAGAACGTCCGCCCAAGAGAAAGCAAGAAAAGGCGCAAGAAGGCAACGCACGTGACACTTCATAGCGAGACGTTCTTGCCTTCAAACATTTGAAGGCATGTGAAACAGAAAACAAATCCTCCTCAGTCTTGTCTATCAGAAAGCTCGTATGACAGCAGACGTACCCCTGTCTAACTAGGTACCTGTCTCAAGGCAAGTGGGCCATCACACACTCACCTACTTTTAATGAGAGTGCCGCCACCGACTCTGGAAGGAATGGTAGACCCTCTATAAAACACAGGGACTATGTGACGCTTGAGGAAAGCTAGCCGATCGAATTACGGTGTGTGAAGGAAGAGCGAGCGAACAAAAGAATATCCTAAACATGTGTATAGATATTCAGAGAGGCGTCTTCCTCTTCACATGATGGTCGAGCTCATCATCATGAAAACACGGACTGATGATACAGAATCCTTCTCTTCCTCTTCGTTCACAAAAACGGTATCATTCAAAGGTGGAAGAGAAAAGGGCCCTGAACTAAAGAGACAGAACAACTGCATCTCCTCCTAAGTCATCAGAATCAAGCCTACTCCATTGTCAAGGCCGCTGCTACCGCAAACTTCTCTCTCTTGCTAAGTCAGCTGAGTAGATCAACCGATACATAGCCGCTGTTCTGCACATACTTCCTTTCCGTACCATGCACGAGGAGAAACTGTCTATAAATACGATGATGATAAAGATAATCCTTCATTCTTATTGCTTATTAGACTTACATGAAAGAGAGATTGAAGGGAATCACCAGAGAAAGGACGACGTAACTCAAGGAGCTCAAAGGTAACCACGCCTAACGCCCATAGGTCACTTGCTGCATTATACGGTTTTCCTTGGCACAGCTCTGACGATAGAGAGAGAGAGAGAGAAACAAGCTCTGAACGAGAGAGAGAGAGAAACAAGCTCTGAGAGCGAGAGAGAGAGAAACAAGCTCTGAGAGAGAGAGAGAAACAAGCTCTGAACGAGAGAGAGAGAAACAAGCTCTGAGAGCGAGAGAGAGAGAAACAAGCTCTGTGAGAGAGAGAAACAAGCCCTCACAATGATATGCTAAGAAGACAGCAGAACAACCATGGTGATGAGAGATGAACTATCATGTTGACTTCCTTCTCTTTAACGAATGGCAATAGTCGACTCGACTGTCGTACACCGGGTGCAGCAAGAAGAGACTTGGAAGACGGATACAAGAGAGCTAGTAACCACTCTATTCAACGAGCACAATACACCGAAGACTGTAGCTGAGGAGGAGAAGTCAACTGGATCAGTCTGTAAAAAGTATGACCTCCCTGATATGAATCAAACGCAGTGCGAAGACAAGAAATAAAAGAGGTGATCACGCATGCAACATTCTAGACTTTAGGTAGATGTATCGTCTGTATCCTGCTTCTCATCAAGGAAGCGAAAGCGGGACGCTGAGCTGGAAACAGTGTTCTTCCAGCGTATTACTATGTGTACGTAGACAGAGAGGAGTCCGGAGCGAAGTCATATGAATCAAGCAAGTTCCCTATCTAGAAGACAGATACCCGCGTCACTAGAATATGATAAGGACTTGCATACAGAGGTGTGCGTGTGAGCACGGCTTCTGCTGGTGCTGATTAGTTAGATGGATAGACAGACTCTTACCATCCGGGTAAAACCGTCTCTCCACGATAGCGCGGCGTTTACTTTTCACAATGAGTCAGGCAGAGTGTTGAGTCCAAGGCAAGACAGCTCTCATTTCAAGAAGTCATCTTTACTGTCTTCGTATGTACAAGAATCTATATGCGACATTGGAGTTTTCCTCAAAGAACCACCGTGTGGGGCGGCAGGGATGCAATCGTGTCATCTCTCTCCGTTTCAAGCAGGACGTACGTGCATGAAGGAGACCGTCCCCGCTGAGTGTTATTATCACTATACTGTCCACACCGAGACAAACTGGAAGAGAAAAAGAAGCGAAGTGAGTTAAGGAAGACAGGCCGACAAAGCTTACACCTACCAGGACTCATGACATAGGGGGTACCTACAGCTGTCCTTGCCATCTCCTGAGGTGACGTCAAGTTTCTGCTAATGCCTAAAAGGAGGAAGAAGAAAAAGTATCAAGGCACATCATCATTAGACTCCTGATCCTGAACCTCTCAGAGTCTTACAACACCTACATGAGATTGCCCTTCATCAAAGTCAGACAAAGTGTATGTTGAACAGATCAACCCTAGCAGTAGGTATGTAAGTGTTGTGATTGGTCGGAAAGACAGGAGCACGAAAGCTCTTCGGCAAAGGATCACGTCATGTGGACGCCAAGCAGCAAACTGAGTAAACAGAAAAAGGAAGTAACAAAAGAAAAAGCCCTAGCATCATCCGCGCTCCTCCCTCATGCGCAGTATCTGCCTCTCCATTGCAGAATACGGTAACCGCATAGCCGTGTAGGGAGACAGATCAACAGAACTCGCTGGACGCCTCTTGGCTACAACGCCCGACTGACTCACTTAGGACAGATACTACAGATAGACGCCTAGCGAGAGTGATGAAGCTATAGGCTTGCCCAGCAAGTGTATAACGCAGGAGAGGAGCAAAGTTAAGTAGATGGGGCAGATAGGATGTTTGTATGGGCCGATTCATCATGTATTACTGTGCGACACAGTGACAACACTTGGCAGAAGCTTTCCAGGAGGAATCCATGTGCATGTACAACTAAGCAATGATGATTCTCCTCGTGTTCCTTAGTCGCTTTTCTCATATGATTGAACTCCTTTGCTTTGTTACCTGCCCTCTCCCCTTACACCCCTTTCCCCCCTGCAATAGTTTCGTTCCTTACCAAAATCGCATAGCCGAATGCCGAGATCATTTGCAAGTAAGATGTTACTAGTCTTCATATCTCGGTGTAGAATATTCTTGTCATGCAATACAAGTAACCCTACAGTAATCTCAGCCACCCACTCTGTACGATGGAGACATCAACAAACAGCCACACAGAAGCCAACGAAGGCGTTATCACATTCCAGTTGCCTTCTTTGTCTCCTCTTTAGCGTCTCCTCGGATAGATGATATGGCTATCAGTGAAATTACGCCACAATCTGTGTTCATTGACGCAACTTCACCTACAGGTGTGATGGGGTATCTTTCAACAGATCGATCCTCTGCGTGATGTATGTAAAGAGCGCCACACGGGAAAAGAACAACAGCCACCTGGAGCCCTAGTCATCTGCAACGCATGCGGATGTGATGAAGAGTGTTGACAGTATTAGAGCTCTAACACAGAGTCATGTGACAGAACAGTTGGCACTGCAGGAAGAAGAGAGGAAGTTGACCCCTCTCAAGTCTTTTTGGAGCATTTCGATTTCAGCCCGTGTACGGGACGTCCTTACTCTCCTCCTCCTGCGAAGTAAGTAACCGCGATCTAACTAGCTTCGTCCACTCCTGACCTCTCTCGATACAGCGACAACTCACTCCAGCAAGCAAAGAGATACATACACGAGAAGCAGAAGCTTTCTGTACTACCCCTTCAATCGACCGGCAGGTCTTAGCTGATGCAACACGAAGGAAGAAGAAGATACCTCAAACTGCACCGAAGAACAATAATAACGAATGTAGCTGATGATACTGAGGCAAGCGATGCAGCAGCACACATGTCACGTTACTTATCTCCTTCACAAGTCTTCTTCCTTAACACTTCCATAGGTTTTCTCTGCACCGGCTGTAAGAGAAACACACAATCCCTCTCTCTCTTGACGGGACCTCTTGAACCAACTGCAGTCTCTTTGGATATTCCGACATGCGAAATAAACAGCACAGCTTCTTCTCAGCCCTGAACCGTTCGATTACTTCAGCGTAGTCGTAAGTCGTTTGTTTTCTCCACTCCGGGCTACTAATCGTCAAGAAGCATGGACACTTTTTTTCCTTCCTTACGGATGATCTGAGAAGTCGAGATGCGAACTTGAGAGGCACGAGCTCGTTCAAGATAGCTTTGGAGAGTACCACCTGGCGCGTACTCAAGAATGATATTGAGAGTATGTCCTGGGTCGATCCAACTCTCTTCGTATCTAATCATAGGTGGATCTCGCAGAGCCTGAGAGATGGTCAGGGGCAAAAGGAAGAAACAGCATAACAAGCAAATCAACAGAGACGAGAAGAGGTAGGGGATGCAGGTGATCTTCTTTTGCATCCCGCTGTATGAGCCTCCTCAGTTCTGTATGTGTCGGTCGGACAATACACAATTTCAATTATGAGCCTGCGGCCCTAGCAGCATTACAACAGTCTTCTGAAGAATGTGTCAGTGAGTCTTTCTATAGATGCTGAGGTGTAGCGTACGTGTGCCACGCACGCTTTGTCCTGTCGTGAAGAGCGACGAGTACAGTTTGCAGACTGCCTTGACAGCAGAAGGTTCGGAAGCGACTACATAGTGAAGACATATGGAGAAGGATCTGCTTCTCCTTGGTTGGTGCGAATACCTCAGATCGTCCTACTATGTTAAGTGAAACAGTCTACTGGCTTTGCGTCTGCAGTTGAGAGTCCTACGAAGAGCATCCATCAGACACACTTGCGTGGAAGCCGCGGACTATCAAAAGACCGACTATCCTCTATACTAATACCGGTATATTATGTATCTACTAAGGCCCCTGCTTGCCGGGGGAAACAAGGACAGGACGCATGCACTCTCCCTCCTCCATCTGGCTAGATTTCCAAACCACCGCTTGTAACGCCTAATCACGCTCGCCAGGTGCCACCCCCTACATCTCTTTGACGAGACGCTCGATGGCTCACTTACCCGTAGGACACGGACCTCGTTCTTCGCTAATTCTTGTTCCGATGGCGTCATCCACTCAAGTAGGATCTCCTTGTGAGCAAAAGGTTTCATATCTGAGAGTCTTCTTACAAGATGAACGTAGCTCGTTGCTCCACGGTCAAGGGTTGATACACGCTCATAGACAGAAAACTTGTTCTCTCCATCATCGGATTCCTCTTCCGAACTCCAATCACCATAGTCAGAAGAAAAGGCATCATCATCACTCTCATCTTCGTCTTCCTCGTCGTCTTCACTTTGGTCGCCATTCTTGTTTACGCCGTTGTTTTTACTTCCGCCTCCTTCTCCTCTTCCGTCCTCTTTCTTTATGCTGCTGTTTGGCTCTCCGCCTTCTTTACATGCGCTACTGGGCTTTCGTTTCTGTCCATGCTGGAAAAGTTTTTGAAAGTCGACAACAGCTTTCTGATGAAGTCTTCTTATGAGATCACCCCCTGAGTTCTCCTTTTCTTCTGTCGCGAGGTGTTTCTTCCCTTCTTGTTCGTTGCCTGTATTTCCATCCATTCCTAAAGAGGATGACGATGAAGGTAGAGAACAAGAAACAAGACTATCTGCGTCGCCACGTTGCATCCCCCGTTCATCAGCTGCATTCATATTTGGAGGACCCAACTTGTCTTCGTCTTTCCGACCGGCTATACGCAGAGAATGATGACAGCAGCTTTCCTCCGGTTGGAGCTTAAAGAGAGGTACCTCACTCGAGCTAGGGGTGTGTATCAACAACGATGATGACGATGAAAACGACGGCGGAGCCTTCGTGAACTTGAACTCCTTTGCAGTACTACCTGGAAATCGAACACCTGTGTTTTCATACGGAGAACGTTCAGTCTTTACTACTTTCCCTCTTTGGAAATCCAAGATATCTCGATCAACGGGGGTGCTACTAGCACATCGCAGCAGCTCTTTTTCCTTGAGCAGCCTTTTCACATGGTCGGCTCCTTCTTCGTCTTTCCACTGGCGTGAGCTCTTCCTCTCCCCTGCCAGCGGAGAAGACCTGCCGACCTCGGCTTTCAGACCGACACTGTCCTTCCTGATGTCTGAACTACAAGACAGCAAGCGTCTGGTAGTGTCAGAAGAACGGTCAAATGAGTTCTCACTTTTTTGATAGAGAATACCATCCGATAAAGCTTTCAGTAATAGGGTCTCTCCTCCTCCTTCAGCTAAACTGCTCAGTAACAATCGATCCGATAAACCTGAGGCTCGTCGTCTCTCCAAGAAAGCTTCTGCTGTCGCTGCTCCACTCGCCATGGACGTGAAACACTTCAGCTCGCTTTCTGCGAAAAGGCAAGGTACACCACAAAGAAAAGGGGAAGGGGGATGGATCCAGTACGTACAGCGGAAAAAAGTATGATGATGACAGCGGCATACACCAAAGACCCCCCTGCATGCCTAAGAGCGAAACAACGTGTCCTACATCAAAGTCTACTCACTTCCTTTCTCAGTGTGAATTCCCGTGTGATGAACTTTAACGACTGCATCACTTCTCAATAAGTGCATGGAAAGCTACTGTCATGTTTGATCCCTCACCAAAGAAGTCTTGATTAACACGTTCTTGAAGTCTCTGAACGTTCTTCGCCAAAGACGTTGCTCATGCTGTCCCTCCTGCTTACCTTCGTGTGATGATGATAGCGCGCTCGTCACGTCCTCGTCTACTTCCTCCTCTTCTCGAGAACAAGAGGGCGTGTTACTTTTCGTACTTTTATTTGCGACTTCAGGAAGGAGAGACGTAGACCTTCTGGACGCTATCACGTCTCCTGTTTGCACTTGTGATGGAGAGGAAAGACAAACTGGACCCTCACCACGTCGAACTATGCTACATGACAGCTCTCCCGGAGTATCCTTGGCCGAGCCAGTGAACTGTCGGGTGCTGTCCTTCGCTGCCTTACGTACGATGATGCCGTCGCCATCAGGGGGCATCATCCCTCTACCTAATGTACATTCAACGTGACTTGCTGTATAGTTGTCTGATCTAACACCATCAATGAGATTTTCCCTCCCTGTCTCGACGGGAGGTGTGCAGAAAATATCATCCTTATTCTTCCCTTTACTTCGACAATGATAATCTTCGTGTGTTTGAGATGCTTCTTTGAAAACACTCTCTCGTTCTCCTCTTGCGTCCATCGCCTTCACTTCTTTGCATAACTGTGCTGTCTCCTGCTTGTTAGCTTGCCGGCCGCTGTCCTCAACGCCTTCCCCCGTCTCCGCCAAGAATGACTGTCTGCTGTCACCCCCACAGCTAGCCACTCTAGCACGAGTGACGGGAGGAAGATAGCCGTTGCCGGTTTTTGAGACCATGGTGTCCTCAGCCTCGGCGGAAAAAGTTTTCAGATCCTCCAAAGATTGACATTCTTGCTGACATCGCTTGAAATCGATGTTGGGACAGACGCTTTCTCCTTCAAGTGGACCCGATGTCGACGGATACTGGGAAACCGGCACCCCAAACAGTCCACAGTTTTGATCTCCATGCACGTTATGTTTCCTTCCTTCCTCCTTTGTGTTGTTGTTACCCTCTCTGCACCGTACACCTGCCTCCCCCGTAGGCTCTGTCCCCTGAAATTTTCTCTCTGTCTCCTCTGCTGGTTTTGCACATGCCTGGGTCTCTTGGTGACTTGAATGTGTCCATGGTTTGTCTTCCCTTCCTTTGTCGGCAAAACGGAGACCGCCTGATTGGACAAGAGTCTCTGATTCTTCTTTCCCAACTGATCTTTCTTCGAGTGATATTTCCTGACCCTCCTTTGCTGGCATTCCTCTATCTTTCTCTTTGTTCTGTCGGACAAGGGCGAGACTCTCCAAGGCTGTCTGCTGTTCAAAATGAGAAACACTGCTATCCCTTTGAGTTGCGACGACGGTGTTTGGGAGTCTTTCATGACTCCCTACAGAAGTCATTTCTTTGTGTCTCTTCCCCTTTTCGTCTACCGTTTCAGTTTCTCTCCTTCTTGCCTCCATGTCAGCAGTGGTGTCCCGGTCTCCGGTTCTCTCCTCTTTTAGCTTTCCCCGTGACTCCTGTCGTCTGTTCTCCTCTTCGGTACCTCTCGTTCGGCACTCTCCACCCGACGCATTACTGAGAGCGGATTCCAGCGACGCCCTCCCCCCGGTCCCAAAAGAAAGCGAGGAAGGTGTCACGCATGACGTGCATGTGCCTCCTGGTGACGATGACGTACCTGCTGTGTCGTCAGATGCAGAGGGAGACGATAAACGCACATCACTGAAACTTGTAACAGCATTATCCTCAAGGTGAGTGATATATATGTCTGGTAAAGTTGTAGGAATCCGTTGTTCTTGAGAAGAAGATCTAGAAGATGATCTCTCCAATGTGGGATCATCATCCTGTCCAACAGGAGGTAGCCCACAGAAGCCCCCCTCACTAGACCAACACCTCCGAACACTACACATCCCCGCCTGTGGTTTTGGGGCTACTGCTTCGGCTTCATTCTCAGGGGACTTGTGGACATCACGTCTCTCCCCCAGGCTTTGGAACTGACGAGACATGGAAGGAGTCGGCTTGTCACGAAAAGCAACGAGACCAAGGTCAAGAGCATCTTCACCCTCTTCACCTCTCCGCAGTTTCCCGTCCATCTCGACTAAAAGATCAAAGCGAGGTTCGACCTCCTCGCTCACAGCAAAACTAAGATCTTCCGCTTGTCTACCTAGACGTGCAAAAAAGTTGGCGTTTTCAATCTCAGACCGTTTCTCACCTTGTCCCTCAGTCTCGGTAACCTCACATGGTGACCCAATGTAACTTAAGGCAGGACTGCTTATAGCCGGGCTCGGGGCCTGGCTCGTAACGTCTCCATCGGCCCCCGACATCATTTCGGGATTCCTTCGGCAGGCACGACGCGCAACCCTGCGCTTCGCCGGACGATTGAACAAAGAGAAAAGAGTCTTAATAACTGGAAGTGTAAGTGGCTTCTGTATACAAGCTCGAGCGCCAAGAGCTTTACATCTGTTTGTCAGGTAGCACACAGACCCAGACACAGACAAATGCATACCGTTGTAACCACATCTTATTCATCTCGCATTAACTCTGAGTATATATAACCCTGTCCGTGCTTGCCAACTTCCTCTCCTATACCTCTCTCTCTGCGCGGTCAGACCCCGCTACAATCCCTAGGTAAGCAGCCTAGGTAAGTTATGTGTGTCCTTTAAGAATTCAACGGAACCTTGATTCCCGACTGACATAAGCACCAGGAGGCTTTCTCTGAGTGAAACCGGACATAACAAGGCATTCATCCGTGATGTGACCAAGACCTGTAGACTGCCTTCGTGGAGATACAGAGGAAAAACAGAAGAGAAAGGCAGACACACTTTCCCCCTTCGACAGATGTTGCTAGCCTAAATGCATCTTCATTTCTGTCTCTCCTGTTCTTGTCTCCCAGCATGCAGAACCTGCTGTGACACCAGCCAAGCACTCACGGAACCGGGACCGTTTTCGCAAGACCCTGATCTTGAAGTGGCGCCCCAATCTTCGTAGAGCTAAAGATCGTGACCCCGATCCATACATACATGTAAATACAAATCCACTGTTGGTTCCTAGCCCGAAACCCCGTCATTCATCGTCCTCAGCTCTTACGTTTCCCTAGTGACAGTATCCAGAGAGGCTCCGATGACAACGACGGGCAGAGACGCGATCCAGGGATCCTTGCTTTCAGATATAAAACGCAGAAATCCGAAGTCTTCCTGAAAGGACAGAGGATCCATACAGGCCTACGACAACTTAGTGCGATCCGGAATAGAGAAACAACGACTCCGGATTCATGTTGAAGCTGAAGCTACTTGAGATGTTGAACGAAAATACGATCTACCGTCGTCACTTGCCTCTAATTCGATGAAGCCAGCCGTCTCGGGAGTGATGAGATTATTAGGCATATAAACTATCTTACATACCCGAAGTTATGACTGATGCGAAGCACATACGTGGGACGAAAACGACCTCGCCCTCTTGGGGCCACAGGAAGCAATACACGCGTCTTCAACTGTGCAAAAAGGCTTCAAGCTGCCAACGTTCAGAGAGACTCACTTGTGCTGACTCGTACTAGGAATCGTTGACAGGTCTCTGCGCACACAGCTTGTATGTACAGATCTTACCATTCCGGCAGCATTTCTATCGCACAATATGAGTTCCACGCCTTCTTCTGCCCGTGCCTTTAGGCCTTCTTCACTCTCCCCTCGCACTCGGCCAGCATCACTCCCGGCCTCGCTCCGACACGACAACCCAGAGCTCGACTGCCAGTCTAGGCGTCTTTGGTCTCCTTTGTCTGTGTCCTCAGCCCACCGCGTACTCTCTGCTTTCCCACCAGGCACCTCCTCCGGTCGACCCTTTTTCTGTTTCTTCAAAGCCTCCTTGTTCCTCTTAGCGGGCGAGCTACCTGTACGCTGAAGACACAAGAGCTTACTGCCGCCGCCCAGAGATCCCAAACCCTCGCTGGGCGGTTCAGAGACAGTATCTCCAAGCATTGCTTTCGCTTTCCATCCTCGGAAAGCCATCACGTCTCTACTGCCTGAGCCTACTGACAAGTAGCGTCCGGCCAGAAGAGAGCTGGGACTGCCCACAGAGAAGAGGGTAGCAGGGGTAGATGCTGAACGTACTGCAGGCCCAGTAGTCTCTGTAGAGTCCTGGCGGGCTTCGTCTAGAGGAGCAGGCGGTCTCACTTCAATGCTGGGTCTCTTGGTGCACCCGAGTACGCGAGCAATAGCCTCTTCACCCCGAGCCAGAACAGGAGCATCCCCTCCAGAAGCAGAATCAGACAACTGCCCGGAGTTCTCAGATACCCTGGACTGTAGCTGATGTTCATCGGATGGTTCGTGCGAGTATGCCGGCGTTGGTGACCGCTGATCCGGCAAGAATGCCGAGTTTTTCTCCGGACAATCGCTGGCCCAGGCACGGGACGAATCGGAAGCAGCGAGAACAGCAGCTTCTAATTCCTCCGTCGATGTCCGGCTTGGACTTCCTTGACCGCTGTCCGACTTGCGGAGGCAAGACGCCGGAAGTGTCGCTAGGTCCAATGTTATCTCCGTAGGTTCGCCACCACTCTGTGTGGAGGCCTGCTGTCCGACCTTCGTCTTCATAATTTGGAAGCTGTCGTGGCACCCCAGCTGTGGGCTGTACAGTCTGCTGCTCGAAGTGCTTGCATCGTTACTCTCGTTCATGGAGAGTGTGTCAAGAGTCCTCTCAGATCCTGGGCTGCCGCCCAGAACCGCAAGAGGAGTCTCCAGTCCTGGGCAAGCCTCAAGCCCTCTGCCAGGGTGTTCACCGGCGGGGACGCCATGCTGACTCGTCTCCTCGACTACCTCTACCAAGTTGAGCGCTCTAGGGGTTCTGTTTTCTTGGTCTGAGAGGAGAGGAGAGATCGGAGTCCGAACTGTTGCACACCTCTTTGTTTCCGCTCTGTGGCGTCTGCGTCTTTTATCCTTCGAGCGGGTCAGAGACGAAGCAACCGTTAACAGGAACTCCTCCGCTTCCTTGGCACTCTCGAAGGCAACACACTTGTAGCGACACAGCGTCAAGATATCTACTAGCGCCAGACGCTGGAACATGTTACCCTCTATTAATACTATCTTTGAAGGGGTCGCCCCCGCAAATATTAACGACATGTTGGCTATAAAAGGTTTCACACGCACACAAAAGCAAAACTTGCAACGCTTGTCTTCGAGGCAACCATTCACCCAACCAACAAGCGCTATCACACACGGTCGACGAGACGGGCCACCGTGATCATTCCTAGGCTCTGACAGACGCGTCAGCAAGCATGGGAAGACAAACCGGGCCCACGCCACATGCGTATACTGATGTCTGAAGTCGGAAAGGCGGACATGTACGCCTCCCGTGATGCGTATCCTGCGGTCGAACGGCCTTGTCCCTTTATCTTGAACTTGACCCTCGCGCGTCTCATAGCAGCGTGGCAAATATCATGCAACGGAAATGTACACTGCAGATGTCCCCAGGCTCCCCCTGGCACATTACATCTTTCCAGCGGACCTTCACCCAAACCCCAGACCGCCCAAGTCTCCTGCCCCGAACGGAAGATAGAATTACAGGTGGAGGACTGAACTTCGGGCTTATTTGACTCAGTTGGGCTAACCCACTGGCGATCGCAATGTCGATGTGAAAGAAACAGAAAATAGCACCCTCCTCTCCACGGCTCGCTTCCCGCTTCACTTTGGTCAGCCACTCAAACACCCGCTGCGACAATAGCTTATAACACTCTCACTGAAGGCCAAACGCGTCACACTCTGTTACCCCGAGGTCTGCCTCCGCGGCAGTGGTGCATGACGTTGCACAGGAGCAGAACAGGCACTACCTGCGCCAAACCAGTCCGCTGATGGTCTCGTTATCAGCTGCGAACGGAAGAATCCTACAGCCGGGACCTCTTCTTCGTCGACTGGCCATCTGCCCCGACAACATGGACGTGAACCAGGAGTTACACCACCACAGGAACCCTCCAACTGTAGAAAAAGGAGCACCACTACGTAGCTTCGAGCTGGATGGTGAATGGCACTCGAGACCCGGGCTATACCGCAGGCGGAATTCAAGCGCAGTATACATACCACGGTGCCCACCTCGCGGGCCCCTTACAGAGAGCACCAGTACGTGTGAGGACCGTGCACTCGCCTTGACTGAGACCACCAACGAGGTGAGGAACGACGGCACATCCTCAACTCCGACCCGTGCTCCTGTGTCTTCAAGTCTGGTAAAAAGTTAGGAACAGCTCACGCGAGTACCTCGGCACCTAGCCAGGCTGAAGTATAAGTGCTCCGACTCGCCTATCCAGGTGAACAGCTCGAAATCGACTTTCTGCACGGCCGCGGCAGACGGCTGACTGCGTGCTCACGGCGGAATAGCAACAGTGGAAAAACCCACGACCCGCCGGAGGATGGATGGGAACGCAAGCCGAGATGTCCGTCAAGCTCATTAGTCAGTCAGGAAGGTCACCCGGCAACGTCAGAACAGAGACGTGACAAAGCAGCGAGACGCAGGCACGACGAACATAGATAAGTGACTACAATTAGAAAAACGGCGTACACCCAAGGCAGTTGATCCGTCGCAACAGGTGAACGGGAGACGGGGAGTCGGCCGTCTAGACACGTCCACGCACATAAGCAATATCACATTCCTGCCCATCGAATTGCAGAACAGTGTCGCCTGCACGCGTCTACTTGTCGCGGCTTTGGAGAGAAACCTATACACCTTACAAACTTCCAGTTTTGGCCTTCAACGAACCACCGGACACGTGATGGACGTAACCCACAAAATCTGGCTACGGGGGCTTCTTGAAAAACGCAAGCAACAAAAGCACGCCTCTCCACGCGAGGTTTCTTCCCGCGTAAGAAGCACGCGAACCAACCGGTCGTTTCGACATTCACTTGCGGAATGGCTTACACAGAGAGGTGACAATAGTGTTTGCGTACCCCTGGATGTCACAGTCCACGCAGGTCTGAGGCGAACCACCACCAGCGGTCGGTGATCGGTGAGCCAAACCACTGGCTTCCCGAGCAACGCGCACATGGGGAAAAAATCCTCGAACGGAGGAACAAACCATCGGCTCTTTCATTGAAGTTTGAGCTTACAACGAAGGCAGTATCCTAACGCTATGAGATGGCGTGTTAGATTTGAGTCGGGCAGTGGCGGTGCCTCTGACGAGTCTGCGACGGCCCGATGCCGGGCAGTCCACTGGTCTCGGCCTTGTCGAGTAAGCGAATCGGGAAGCAGGGCCATCAGCGTAGTATGGCACCCGGACGCTTCCAGAGGTTCACGACGGGGAAACCCGGGGTTACTCAACAATAGAATTTCTGCACTATCCGAGTACGGGCACAAGTGGCACAGCGAGTAGTTTTGGGGTGTGTTCAGACTTGGTGTCCTGCTGTGGCGTCCGTTGTCGATTGTCTCGAAGGATGTGACAGGTTTTGTAACCGGACCGACAAACTCCTGCGGGCGGGAGTGTGGTGTGCTTGGACGGGTATGAGCTCGGTGTATGTCGTGTTTCTTTCTTTGTCGACTTCTCAAGAAAAAGGGACGGAACCAGAACACTACAGCTTCTCTTTCTGTATGCCGGGAAGGTGCTGCGCGAGGGCGAGGTACCCGCGACCTGTGCCGGCCGCCTGTCAAGTCGGCTGGCCGTCGCTGCCCCGTGTGAGGGCGTGGGAGCGATGGCCCAACAGCGAAGCAATCCGGCCGAGGAGAGCTAAACTGCCCAAAAGCATTCTCAGTGTGCTGGCTTTAGAGTTATACGCGGGTCCTCGATTACGCCTTTGTGACAAACTGGTGTAACCCCTGCAGAGGACACACCCCGTCAGCAGCTCGGTGCGTCGCACGCGGTGGCTGAGCCTCGGTTCCCCCTTCCGGGGGCCACGGGCGCCAACAACAAACGGGATAGAACGCATTTTTTTTGTCTCTCCCATTCCTGGATGTTCAGTTGACTGGAACCGTCGTGTATCTGTGTAGGAGAGAAGATGTCGTGTACTTTGGGAGGTGGAAAGTGGGCTAGTCCGTCGTTCTTCTTCGCGGCTAGGCACGATTTTAAATGTTGTGACCGCATGCTCGATACGATGTTCTCTCACAGTCTTGTTGGAACTAGCGTCCGATCTCGCTTATTATCTGTTCTCACAGGCCGCGTCTCCGACGCCGCCGCTGGCTTCGGAACCACTACAGCTCACATAATCAAGGATACAAGGCTCTCGCCTCCCGCACCCAGAGGCAACTATGGATGCTTCCTGTGTGTCGGCACTCCGCGCCACAGCCGTCAGGCAGGGCAGAGGGTTTTCTCGTACCCGTACTCCAGCAGCAGTGCTGCTTCCAGCGTTGTCCGCGCGTTTGCGACTGTTGATCCTGAGAGCCTTGGCGCCTCGAATCCCCATAGAATTCTAAACCTCGTCCAAGGACAGTGGCGTACTACAAAGAAGACGTACGATGTTGTTGATCCCCTCAATGGAGAAGTGTTCATAAAGAGCCCGTTCACTCAAGTAAGGTGAAGTCCGGTAGGCCAGATGCATCCAGTGGCGGGATTCCTTCGAAGAAAGACAACGCGGGGACAATCTGCTTGACGCTCGCTCTGTATGCAGCGCATGCCCATCTCGTTCTGTACACGGACTGGATCAACGACTGTTGCTCTGTCTTCCGCAGTCGCGCTCCATGGATACATTCAAGTCAAACTACTCAAAGCACGACGTCGTCTGTTAAGAGTCGCCACACTAACTTTCCCGAGTAGCAATTCGGGATGACTGCTGGTGCGTAGGACGCCTGTAGGATAGGCGCGTAAGAGGGATCTGTACTTCTTACCACCGTGACAAGTCATAGACGCTCGAAGGTTGTTGACCGGTTTCAGCGTTCTACTCATGAAGATATCGGTGCCTTGTTTTGACTAAACTATCTCGTCGTCATCGTTTGTACTACGCGCGTACGAGAAAGGTCGCCAGCTTATATTGCATTGTTTTTGAGTCCTCATGCCTCTCAACGCTCTTTCACTGGCGCGTTGTGTCAGTCAGATGAATTGGAGCCTTTTGTCGTTTCCTTGGCTGACGTGCCGAAGAGCGGGCTTCACAACCCGTTGAAGAATCCAGAACGCTATTTACTCTACGGCCAAGTTCTGCAGAAGACCGCGGCGATGCTACACGACGAGAGAGTTTTCGACTTCTTCACAAAATGCATCATGCGGACGTTCCCGAAAAGCTACCAACAAGTCAGTCATCCATCGCTGTCCTCAAATTGCTGAGCACCCAGGTAACGCCACATGTCTTTGGGTCCATCTCAACAGGAGCATTCCAAGGGCTCCATACCACGGAATCCGGCAAACCACGTCTAGCGCTCACAGCGTACAGCCCATAGTAGGATGACCCGGAATAGATGGGCAGACAATGAATGTATAGGCGGCGGTCAGCTCCGCATCTTTCAAACTGTAAGAAGACGGCATGGGGGCCTGCGTATGTGTACCTCTTTCTAGGGACCACGTGTGACTGCTTTAGCAAATCTCATACGTACTTCAAGCGCAACTGTATAAACGGATGTAAACTTAGTTCAGTTCTATTTAGAGGTAGTGTCATTTTCATCCCATTTGCTTTTGTCATACGACTGACTCCAGTCGCATTTATTGGACTCTGTGCTATTCTCGGCTGGAAGCAACGAGTTTTCTGTTTTGTTCCGAGGGGCTTTTCGATCCGGTGACCTCATACCGGCGGTAGGGTTGGCGGCCAAGAAGGCGCCGAAGAGTTTCGAACACTGCAGTTACCTCACCCCTCTGTCCACACGTGTTTCATAGTAAAGGAGTTTTGCTTTCTTTTTACTGTTACCTTCGCATCACTTGAGTAAGCCCTAGACGTAACTCGGGTCGTCAGGCTCTCAGCTGAACTGAGCTCGCATGAAGGTGGCACATTCCTTTCACAAAGTGTAGGTACAAGAGTATCACGAGGGTTGTCTGGTGTCGTGTCCAGTGTGTAGCCGCACTATTCTCGGCCGCTCGTTTAGCACAATAGGTGCAATAGATGGAAGACAGACCACAGATCTATCATTGTCGTCTGTGTTTGTGTCATCAACTCCCAAATCACGCTTTGCTCTTGCCCCACATACTTGGTGAGTTGAAGCATTTTGACGCGCCTTGGAAACTGACAGGCAGAGTTTTCGGCGCATGGGGTGAGGTGAAGTTGGTTGATGCTGTGCGACCTCTCATCTTTTTCAGGCAGCAGGCGAGGTTCGCGTTGTACGGGCTTTCTGCGAGAACTTCTCAGGCGACTCGATTCGCTTCCTTACCCGAGGCTTTTGCGTCTCTGGAGATCATCCGGGGCAGATGTCTCAAGGACATCGGTAATACATGGCCTCCAACTAGCTCGTGACAAGCAGCTTCAAAGGTTCTCAGTTACAGTCAACGGAGAAGCAGAAGAATGCCGACCTCTGTAATCACGCGTATACATACTATGTGAACATATCTGTCGCCGTGTTCTGACTCGAGTCGTGCTCGTTATGGACACTGACAAGTCGCTTCTTTGGTAGTACTTTTTTACACAAGCCTTCACCCTGGGATGATCTGCCCGTGGTATTCTGGACTCCCTTCCCCCTGTCTCGTTCTGAGAGCTGTGCCGTAGTGTTTAGACACGGGTGAGTGTTTCCCGAGCTAGATATCTGTGAATCGAGAAGAGGAGTGAACTAACGTCTCGACGGTCCGTTCAGCACGCTCGGTTGACCCTTTTCAGCTGCTGTGAGCTTCCTGCTGATCAGGTGGCCATATGGCCCTGTAGCGGTGATCAGTCCTTTCAACTTCCCTCTTGAGATCCCGGTCATGCAGTTTCTCGCTGCCGTGATGGTGGGCAATAAGCCTGTCGTGAAGGCCGAAGCTACACAGGGTCTTCCTGTGGAGCAATTTCTCCGGTAAGACGGGTGGGGTGATTCAGTCTCTATTGGTCAAGCGCCTTCGACGACCTGTTATTGCGGAATTGCTCGCCGTTAGGGAGCAGTTCCGGAAAGGCTTGTTTCTCTTTTTTTTTTCCGTGACCTTCACCTCTGTAGGAGTGGCGGAAGACCCAGATGCCTCAACGCCAGACGTAGTGGTGAGCAGCTCTTGCGCATTAAGTGACTGCTAGCAGACGTAACTGTCGCGATGTCCAGCTGGCTGCGTAGCGTATCGACGTAGAAATATAGAGCTTCGGGCAATAACTCGTAGCGACGGGAGCGTAGAACTACTCTTGGTGTTGCCACGGGTGCCCACGACGTCCTACAGTGGGTACATAACCGAGACCACACAGTCTTGCTACACATTTCCGACCTGCAGTCTCTTCGGAGAAAAAGCACGTCTACGGGTGCGGCTTCAGACTGCACTCGAAGGGTTTTTGTGCGGAAAAAGCAGTTTACATGCATTTTCACTGTACTTAGTGCCCGCCTACCCATCAGAAACAAACGGAAGTGGCTGCCGCTTGTGCCGCGTGGGGTGGTGATCTGGGTTTCGAGAACACCTAAAGTGAGCCAACACGCTAACTGAGACAGGAGGACAATTCAACCAGGGAGCCTGTCTTCTTCTATGTCATCAGACTGCTGCACTACTGTGGGATGCCTCCCGTGGACGTGGACTTCATCAATACTCGTGGACCAGTCATGTCGGAGCTTTTGCAGAGGGCTCCTGTTCGCCTTCTCCAGTTCACAGGTATGGCGTAGGCAGTTTCCAGTCGCAGCAGTTCAGTAGGGAGGAGTTCCTACAAGCGAGCTTTTTGATCACCCTTGGGGGGAATTTTCTCCTGTATAGAACTCAGTGACTTTGTCTCGTGCCGGTCGCGTGGGTACTGCCGTGCTTTTGTGTTAGATTAGGTCAAGAGGTTATCAAGCCGAGGGCAGCATGTCAGGTTTGGGTGTCAGGGCGTAACGCGGAGTTAGAATCTCTAGCTTAAGGACATTTCTTCACTGCCTGCGTATGAAGGTATACTCCCTGTGAAGCAGTGTAGAACAGAATCGGTTGAGTTTCCTCTGAATGTCCCGCTCGGTTGCCCTGAACTGCCGTGTCAACACTCTGTGATCTCCAGGCGGCTCATCCACAGCACAATCGTTGATTCAGTTGATGCGTGGGCGCGTCAAAGTGGAGGATGCTGGATTTGACTGGAAGATACTAGGCCCGGATGCACGTTCTGAGGACGTAGACTACGTTGCGTGGCAGTGCGATCAAGACGCTTACGCTCTCTCCGGTAAGTCTCGCATTGTCAGTACTAGGCCCAGAACATAGCGTCCGTTTGTTGCACAGCGAAGAAGCATGGGTCAACGGTGGACACATGCATTCCAGAGTCCTCGACAACTTCATCCGGAAAAGCAGAACCTCCATCTCGGGGCCAACAACCTCTTTCTCGGTGGTCAGTCTTCCTTCACTACAAAAGGTTCGCTATGATCGGGCACATCGGATCATGAATACAGCAGGATGACAAGAACTCCATAGAGTCGTGCTGCGCGTCTGTGTGCTCATTCAGTCCTGTGCTTGTTCCGGACTCCGCGTCTTTGATAACAAACATTGTTGTATGTCTGAAGATGTGGAGGTCGTGACAACCGTAGTGCATGCAGGCACTTGCTGGAAATTCAAAAACTAGAGTAGAGGTCCCTTCAACCCCTAGAGAATGCACTTGAAGTCATGTGCTTTTTTTGTGATACATTCTCTGCAGGTCAGAAATGCTCCGCCCAGTCTTTGTTAGCCATGCATACTTCATGGCGGGAACTAGGTCTGCTAGAGAAGATGAAAACCCTGGCCTCTCGTAGATCATACAACGATCTCACCCTCAGCCCTGTATTGTCGCACTCGAATCAGGAGATCCAAGATCATGTTGACGTAAGTAGACGACTGCCTTGCCTTTGAAATCTTTTCTCTGGCCCTCCCCGCATTAGCCGACTCGCGCCGCTTACAGTCCTTTGTATGTCGGTGCTAGCGTCACTGAACTGTGGCTGTATCGTTGTCTTCAAGAGTGAAGTTGCTGCTACCTCGCAAGACTGGGTTCAGATGCGAAGATCTCACACCATCAATCTCATTTGATAGGGCAATAAGGCAGGAGCGGGTACCTGCCCGGATGTCCCGGTGTTCAGTTCACTAGGTGCCCTCCAGGAACGCATTGTTTCAGTCAGGCGGGCCACGCTCTGGATACGGCGGCAGGTGGTTTGCATCAGCTCCAGGTGTGCGTGTTCTAACGTGTAATGTTCTTCCGTAGTCCCCCAGTCACGGGCTTCCTAGAACCCCTGCGGCTATGGATATACGGCGACAGGAGTGTGGGCGCTCCCCTTATTCCCTTCGGTATGTCCAGGTGTCATTTGTGTATCTTTTCTTATGTATGTTTACAATTTCTCACTCGCCCCACGTCGGCAGGCGCATTTTTCTGTAATCATCTCCAGTCTTCCTGTTGTCGCTTTTCGGTTTGTGCGGGACGATCGTTTTGTGCAGGCTCTTCTTAAGCTCCCCAGTGCAGAACTTCTTTTCGGAGGCAGGCCTGTTTCCAGTTTGAAAACTCCTATCCCCGCGAAGTACGGTGCTTACGAACCCACGGCGGTTTTTGTTCCTCTTGCATCCATTCTGGAGAGCCAAGACAACTTGAAGCTAGCTACCACAGAGCTATTCGGGCCTGTCCAAGTAAGCGGATGTTCACTTAAAGAACAGGAAAGCGCAGTGTAAGCGTGGCTTTCGCCTCGGCCACAACATACTCGTATATGCATACGTTAGACGTATCTCTTTGTTCGCTTCGTGCTAAGCGAGGCTTTCATTGTCCGGGAGGTGGTAGTCGCTTCAGTTTTTTGACTGGCAAATTTGTCGCCCTCAAGCGTTACGTTAATCGCGTGAGTAGTATCAGAGGACAGAAGTTTTGTAGGGAGGTGTATTGTCCTTCGGTGTTAGTAGCGGCGGTCGGCGAGCGGTTGAAGTTTTATCAACCAGGAGCCCAGCACCTGCACCATGGCAACTCCGATGCATCCTTCGCTGCAGGTCCTCACGGAGTGGGGGACTGGAGAAGAGCAGAAGCTCATCCGTCTCCTGGAAGGCATGGAACATCACTTGACAGCGGCCGTGGTGTCTAGAGACCCACAGTTTCAGAATTTAATCCTTGCCAATTCGGTAAATGGAACGACGTATGCTGGTCTTCGAGCGCGGACTACAGGAGCCCCTCAGAACCACTGGTTTGGCCCTGCAGGTGACCCGCTAGCCGCAGGCATCGGAAGCCCCGAAGCCGTCCTCTCTACATGGACATGCCATAGGTGAGTTTCTTTTTTTTTTTCTCGAGACTGTGCCTTTGTGGAAACCAGTGCCAAGACCCATCGGTGTACGGCTAAACGTGGCGTGTGGAGGAATGTATCCATCTTGAGGTGTCAGTTGAGAAGATCAGCGCGAGAAGTTATCGGACTGGTTCCTAGCACACCTCAAGACTGCTCTGAACTGCAGTATTCCTTGGAGAGCTGCCGTTCATGCACCTGCTGAGCCCGTTTATTGATGCCGCAGTGAGGCGACAAGCATGTGGAAGATTTCAGTTGTGCACGGTGACTTCGCTAGACAAAGGCAAGTAGTGCCACACCACCATCCTCTGTCGACTGCTAAACCGTAGTGCACCGGCTTTGTTGCGTCGGTAGCTAGTTCTTGCTGTGTGACACCGGGAGTCGGGACGTATGCTGGTAGCCGGATGTTCCCAGTCATTGTTTTCTTTCGGTCCGTCACCATGGAGTGGATCGGTAGCTCGTACGGGATTCAACTACACGCCACCAACAGCGGCATGCCCGTGGAAACATGAAGCGTAGATCATCTCTTGAGAGGCTCGGTACTCCACCTTCAGTCTTTTCTTCACACACTGCTCGTCCTGTTCTGTGTTCCGCTAAGTTCGAGACAAGGCATAGTGATTCAGATTTCCGTGACGCGGGTAGCGGCGGGCGTACAACAGCATATCATTCATTCGCCGTCTTCCGAGTCGATGTTTGTTGTGTTGCAGAGAAATTGTTTTTGATCAGGGCCCCGTACCTACTGGATGGACTGTTCCACCTCCTTCTTGAGAAGGTCGAGGTGAAGACTCCTAATGTCTTGGGTGCTACGGTTCATCAAGGTGCCTCATAGACATGGTGATGCGCTAGATGTGCCACTAGTGTGGGCTGTTATTCTCCACAGTGGACTGCTGTTGTTAGAGTCATAGTTGTCTTGGATGATGGCCCCCGGGGGCGCTTTGTTACTCTAGAGGTTCTTTCTTAGCTCACCTGTGACTCTAGAGGTATCAAAAGCGCACTGGGTACTAGGGTTCCGTTGGGGAGACGCTCGCTTCCTAGGAATTGATAAGGAGGCAGGTGCGCCCAGTCCCTTCCAAAAGGTATTTTAATAATAAGTGTTGCACGAAATTACAGAACGAACCCGCCACGTTCTTGCGGTTTTAAGGAGATTCTTTCTTGGCTGACAGCGGAGCAAAGGCTCTCAGGAAAGAAGAAATAAACGCCTCAACGAGGCCGTAGCTTTCGTTCTCATACACGGCAGGTGAGCTTGGCGATAGAAGGCAGCGACTGACTCATTTCACTCGTTTCGACCGGCAACGAGGATACTTCCTTTGCTGGCGCTGCTGCAGAGACGAGATTTTTTTCCTGTAGTGCCCCTTCCCATCCTCTTCCGAGCCCGGAGGGACGGCAATGTTTCTGTTGACGTGGAATGGACCTGCCTGATGTGTTGGTTGTGGACTGTTGGCTCCGATCCGGTACTGCTCAAACGTATTTGAGACTAGTTACTACACGGAACGCTATGTTTGAGAGCGGATGGTGTTCCGCCGGCATTGAGAGGAAGCCGGTGTGCTAGCATGGGTGGACTACGGCGGCGAGAAGTCGAGAGCTGCTGTCAAAAACGAGCGTGATCTATCCCACAGTGGATTCACAGTCGGAGCATCGGCTGTATGACCTGGACTCGTGACCATATTTTCTTTTTGAAGGAAACGTAGAATGATTAGAGGAAGTAACCGTCTGTCGCGTACACAGGCCTCCCGAGGCTCTTAGTGCTCGTGGTAGTTTCCCGCACAGCCCTTCCACCCTCGGAGCAGAGCAGCAGCAGCTTTGCAGGCCCGGAACCTCGCGACAAAGCACGGATCGCGCCTTGCAGCTCCTGCGGGGAAGAGGGTAACGCAAAGGAGCTTGCTAAAGAAACTTCAGGCCGGCTCGTTTCTTTTCGCACGACGGACTGACTCCTGTTCGAACTATGCTGGGAAAAACTGGTATAGACCCATCACCGATCTGATTATTTCTGGCGCAGTGTGTTTTGTGGACTGGGTTAGTTGTGTGCTCCGCCACAAAGGAGCAAGCGTGTTACCGTGCTGGTAGTACGGCAATCAATAATTTTCTGGGTCTGATGAAGACACTTCGGGTCGGTAAGGCACGCGGTACAGCAGAGTGGTCACACGTCAGTTGGAGTTCTTACAGTACGGGACCGGTCAAACTACGCCATGACGGCCCCGCATGCTTCATAAAACGCAGGAGTGAACACAGAA
Source organism: Cystoisospora suis (assembly GCF_002600585.1). Taxonomy (NCBI): domain Eukaryota; phylum Apicomplexa; class Conoidasida; order Eucoccidiorida; family Sarcocystidae; genus Cystoisospora; species Cystoisospora suis. The sequence goes on from NW_027153219.1 coordinate 51,496, forward strand.
AGCAGTAGGTGCCACGCTACACATACACATCTGCTCAGAGTTAGCATCTTTCTTGCATTCGCCCTGTCGTTGCTAGCGAATTTTAGAAGGGGTCTTGTTCTTGGATACGCCGGAACGCTGCACAACCTGTACTAGTGCTGAAGAGAGGCAGCAACAGAACAATCTTCCCCTCACTGGGCCCAACGGAAAGAAGAGGTTCTAGCCTCTGCTGTGTCGTCTTCTCCCTCTGAGAATAAGGGTCACTCGGCACGTAACCACCACGGAAAGTCAGCACAGTGAAACGCCAGCTTACTGTCAGGACGTCGCCCTTGGGGGAGACAGCACGATCACACGTCGAACAACTATCCTGTCGACGGAAGGAGGCGGAGGCGCCCGAGACAACGGAAGTAACTCCGGGGACCCTGGCACGAGATGTTACTAGGTTGACGCATCTGTTTTCGTGTTCGCAGACTGGCTCTGTTGTAGTGCGCCGGGGAGTGTGTACGATCATTCCCAAGACGTGCAGATGATCTAGTAATGAATGACCCCCGCTTCTGTTTCGGGGCTGTTGTCTCTTCCCGGGGCGGGTCACCCACCCGCGGGAGCAACTTCGCACATGCTCAGCGGATTTTACTGGGCGTTTGCACGCTTTCTCAGAAGAGGAGCCCGGAGTGTTAAACGCTTGAGTAGTTTCCTCCGATGCAGCGCAAAGCTCGCCACATTTGTGTCTTGCCAAGTAAGGCGAATCGAACCAGGTGAATGCTCTGGTTGGACTGGTGCATTTTAAGCTAGAGTGGCAGAGTCCTTTATGGAGGGTGACCTTCGAAAGAATAGTTTTCCTCTCCTTCCGCAAGCAAGCAGACTTGCTCTGTCGAGCGTTTGAAGGGGAAGCCGAATTGTACCGTGCTCGTTTGACTGGAGCTTGATTTGTTGACAAAAGTGTCAGGGGTACGGCAGCTGAGTAACGTCAAACAACCTACCAGTTTTCCCACGCTCCCCATCAAATGACTCTCCTCCTTGTTACATGCACGTCTGCTTTCTTGTATGTTTGACTTCGCCTGTTCTCGCCCAACTCTCTTGTCGACTTTTGTTTATATTGTTTCCGCTGCTACGCCGTCCGTCCCTCAATTGTTTTTCTCGTCCACAGGCGTCTCGACCCCCCTTAATTTCCCTGTCTCCCACCCCCCTGTTTCCGTCTCGTCGTGTGCTTGGGCCTAGGGTTCGTAATTCCTGGGAGGTACCGAGTTTCTCTTCTCTCACTTCAGCTGCGTGGCAGATCTTCTCTTGATCTCAGCCCTTTTTGATTTCTTCCTTTCTTTGCTTGCGGAAGCAGCCCCTGCAGTGTGAATTATCTGAACAGGCGGCGGGGATCGAGGTCGAGAGCGTTGACAGCATACGTAGTTTGGGTCTTTTACTTTGTATTTGAATTTAGCTTGTTTTTCTCTTTTCAACTCATTTGCGTCATCCTATGAAGGACGCGGCTTTTGTCTTGCTGAAGGCATGCGAAATGCCAGTATTCCTCTTGCACAGGTCAATCTCTAAAAAAGGAATCACGCTTGCTTTTTTGCCCGTCGTTTCGCAGTATGCTTGAGGACTACTTCACCATAGACAGACATCTCTTCATGACCACACCTCCGAGGTGTCTCGAAACTGTGGAGACACCGTGTAGAAAGCAGGCGACCTGCAAATGAAGCTTATTTCGTTTCCTTCCGTGCGGCATTTCTGCACAAGAAGAGAGAGATAGGGCGTCACAGAGAGGTCGTCTGCCTCCCTCACGGGGTTCCTATAGTGTATAGAACGGGCGATCTCGCTTTTTCCCTCCGTTCTTGGTCGCTTCCGTCCCCTTGTCTTAATCGCGATTCTCCGGCTGGTTGGCATTCCATTTGTTTTAGCATTTTGACCTTTCTTCCGCGAGAGAATCTCACTTGAATTATCATGATAAATTGTCTTTCATTCTTCTTTCCGTCCATCCCTTTTTTGGTGAATACCCTTTTTTCGGGATTCTCTTTTGTCTCTTTCTTATTCTGTTCTTTTCTCATAGTTTTCTCGCCTCCACCGTGTAAGTATCTCACCGCTCGTTCTGCTGCGCCATCCGCCTAGTAGTTGTGTCTCCTCAGATCTTTGCGGAACTGATGACCACCTAGGCGTGACAACAAGCAGGAAAGAGGCCTCCAGCCGTCTTCCTACATCTGTGTCTTTTGAAATTACTAGTGAGCCTTTCGTTCTTCAGTCACCCCCCCGTTTGTTGTTGGCTGCGGGTTCAGTCAGTCCGCTTCAGTTCTCCCGCACCCTTCATTTTTTCCCTTCTCTCATTCCACTATGGCGGACCCGGGTGCAGGCCCGTCTCTTCAGCAGCAGGTGGTGAATGCTGTAGCATCTTCTCAAGAGGGCAGTTATAGTGCCACGGAGTTTCTCTTATCTACAACGTCTTCTCCAGCTTTCGAGGAAATCGTCCAATGGCTTTTAACAGCTCAGCCTCCTTTTCCTCCTCTCTCCATCTCTCAGTCTTCTATCTTTCCTCTCCTCATTCAAGGTGCTTTGGATCCAGCTCAACAGCAGCAGGTATTAGTCGACAGGGCGACACTTCTGACACAGTATGAGCTTCAGAAAGCTGAATTTGCTTCAGCAGCTCAGTTTGTCGGTTTAAGTCTTCTCCTTCAAGGTATTCAAGAAAACTGGGAAAGTAAATGGACAGATGCACAAAAGATGGCTTTGAAACGATCTGTCCTTTCTGTAGTTGTTGGTCCTGCCCTAGCGCAAGCGGCCGATACAGAAGGACTTTATGTTGGTTCAAATGTGAATGAGACCATAGAGTTCTTGAAGAAACAGCTCGCCAGAGAGACAGCGGGAATCAGTTTCAAGACACACGCATCCCGTATGAAATGCGCCCAAGTTCTTAATGCTATCTGTCAGAGAGAATGGCCCCAACGGTGGCCAGGGGTTTTACTTTGTCTCAAAGCTAAGGCCTCAAGTATTTCCATGGCGGAAGGACGACAACAACAGCAAGCCAGACAAGATACATCAGCAATTTCTTCTTCAAAAGGAGAGGGAAACACTGGAATCACGTCTATGTCATCCGAGTCTCAGAATGATGACCAGGCTTTTGCTGCTGCATGCATTCTACTGGGACTGATAAGAGAACTTTCCCAGGAAGCTAAAGAAGAGAATAGAGGACAGCTTCCTTTAAGAAGGAGACTTCAGATTGCTCAAGGTATTGAGGCATCCGTTGGCCTTGTCCTTGAATCTCTTGCGGAGTTCACTGGAGGAGGCGTTTTCAACGCTCATCCTCACGTACGTCATCTCCGAACCCTCAGTGTAGAAGTCATCAGGTAGGCGGGCTCATGAAACTAGAAGGACGTACGTAAAGTCAAGAAAAAAGAAAGGAATTCTTTCCAAAGAGATGCGTGCGAGGGATATTCAACATATAAGGAGAAGAACAGGGGGGCGGGCCATTCAGAATAGATGGAACGGTACTAGTAGGTATAGTAGTGGTATGATGACTGTGTAAATAAGGTAGACAGAAAGTCTCTTAAGGCAGTGACGTAGTTACACAAGGTATCTCCATCGCTTGGGTCGTGAGCGAAAGGATGTGCATCTTCTAGGTTCACACAGTCCCATCTATAACTCTCTTCGTATATGCTTTCACTGGGCTTTCGCGACTTCTATGTACTTGCATCTCGAAGCCTGGTAGTATGGTTGTCCAACGAAGGTTCTTCACTTGAAAGGGCGCGCTTTTTGAGACTCCTCTATATTCTTTCCGTATCTATCTGTTGGCTCAAGTCACTGGTAGCCATCCACATGCGACAGGAGATTTCCTGAGCGCACAGAATGTTGCTGCTCTAAAAGAAAAGTCCTTCTTTAAGCGAGGGATGATACGTCGTGACTCGTGCGTGGGTTTAGACTGAGTGAAAGTAACGAGAGCAGGAGGTTTGGACTTCGACCATCTCTCACAACAGCCTGTTTTCTTGGCCAGTAGATTCATAGCCATTCGCATGCAGGGAAGATGATACATCCTAGTGTACAGCAAACCGACAGAACAGAGTTTTCGTGTCTCCTTGCCTTTGGTATCTATGCGAACATTGTTAGTGTGAAGTACTCCAACGTATGTATATGTTGCAAAAGTCAGAATGCGGGGGAAGTAGCATCAGGTATAGTCTTTCTATCTTCTCTGCATGCGTCGTGATGATGTTCCTTGGGAAAAAGAGACATGTTGACTTTGTTTCTCTCTCACAGATTTGCTTTCTATGTCATCGGTCTGTGTTTCTCCGTGTCGCTGCAGAGAAATGGCTGGAGTTGTCGAGGTCTCTCTACTTCTCCGACAACAGAATATCTTGCTACATTTAGTGAGGGAAGTTAGGGGAGGCGGCTATTTTGACGGGTGTAAGCTTCAAGTTCTACAGACCTTTGATCTCTTGTGCTCTGGTCTAGCGAAGAAGAAAAGTAAAAAGATGGCTATTGACTCTGTCCCTATAGAAGATTTAACAGCCTTCATTCATTGCATTATCTTCCTTGCCGGAGCCTCGATGGCCGATGCTGCTTCAAACCACTTTGAAGTTGATCCTGAGGTAAGGAAAGAAAGACTCCTCTTTCTCTTTCTTCTGCTCGAGCTCAAATGGATGAGTTTCAGCTGCTAGTGCATGTGTTCATCTCTTCACATACTATGTAGATCTGCGGCGTATTCCTTGTCTTAGGCAGGCCTCTCTTCCATTCTTTGCTCATGATGATGTTTCTTTTTTTGGCTTAAGGTGTTCCTTCACTCGTTCAAGGAGGCCAGGGTTGGGGCATATATTCTAATCATACTGCCTGTCTTTGTGTTCTTCGTTGTATATGTATTCATGCTGAGTCAGTATATGTGTACATATGTATGATACGCGAAGGAGCGCGGCTGTCTCTAATACCTATTCTTTTCCTTTTTGCTTACTCCTTCATACATCATGTAGGTATGAGTGATGTCTCTGCATTCGGTGTCGATGAGTTGAACCGATGTGGATCTAGAAGAAGGCTACTTCTGGAGAAGAACTTATACAATGTATGTTTCTGTATGGACATGTATATATACATATGTACATACATAGGTATACCTGATGAAGAGCAACGAGATGTGTGAGTCAAAGTTCTTTGGATCAACACATGGTGATGCTTGAGTGTATGGATATGCTTGGTTGATAGAAGACAGGATGAGGTCTAATAACGAGCGGGGTTTCATTTTCATCATCATAGTCTCTTTTTTGTTCTTTCTTCTTTCTTCTCCGTATACAGGCATTCGAACTTGATCTTTCTGTTGCTGACATTGTTAAGCACTTGTGTGAATCATGCGCTGACCAGGTATGATGTTCTTCTTCAGTGACGGCTGTTTATAGTTCTCTTTCTTTCTCTTGATAGACTAGTGGGTGGTCGCAATTCGGATCTAGCCTTCTCTTTCGACTTGTCTACATACAGTGCACCTGTATGAAAAGATAGCTGGGTAGGCTGATTCAAGATAGATAGATAGACAGACAGATAGATACACCCAAGGTAGAGAGATAGATCAAAGATAGAGATATAACAGCGGAGCGTGTGTCGCATAGTTGGTAGCTTCGTAGTCTTACCTTCTCTCTTCTTCGTCTTGAGAGCATTCTTCATTTGCAACAAGAGCGATATGCATGCAATATATGTATATATATTTGAATGCATATATATATATATGTCTATACGTCTGTATAGCATAGGTAGGCAGAGAAACAATCAGCGAGTCTATAAATACTCAACAAGGTATGGCAGATCCACTCTGAAGAGCGTGCGTTTCTCACACTTGACGCTGAAAAAGGACCGCAAAGAGTAGAGAGTAAGTAAGTTGTTCTAAAGCCTTGGGGAGTCTCCTCTCTATGGAGACAGCTGTCAACTCTCCTTCATGTGAAGGAATACCTACATGCATACATAACTATACATAAATACGTATATACGTACATCTACACACATACCTGTTTGTCTGTTTGTCTTGAGTTCCCAGCTGGTTTTTTGACTGTAGGGAGATCGTTTCTTTGTGTTTCGGTCTCTTCTTTCTTTTCTTCAGCTCTTGAAGCGATTAGATCCGACCACCCTATCCTTATTATGGCATATGGCGATCATTCCCATTCTAGCTCATCCATCGATGAAGATCGCGACATGTGGTGCAGCCGCTTCGACAGCTTTAATTAAGAAATTTGCCTTATGTGTTACTCCATCTGCGCATACAAATCAAGAACGGCTGTTGAAAGCCCAGCAGGAGAATCTTCTCTTACGTCAAGTGACCTCTCCTCAACTTGTTGAAGCTTGTCGACAATCTCAGCATGTAGCTTTGGAACAAATGAGAGAACAGACTTTCCCCGTTTGGTTTGATCTCCGTAGTTATTTATCGCTTCTCTTCATTAGATGTTTAAGGGTTGGTGATCCTGCCTTGCTTTCGGCGTTAGGGATCAAAGGAAGAGAAGACGAGCAAGAAGGAGAAAGACGAAAAGAGAAAGGCGGTGTTAATAATGAGCAAGCGTTGTATACAAAGACAGGATCTTTTGTTGTATCCGCTTCATCATCAGCGTCTTCCTCATTGCTTGGAGGAAATAGCATATCAACATTTCCCAAGCTCTTAGATGATTTCGTCCTTACTTTACTTGCTACCACAGAGTTCCCTGCAGCTGCTGCCAGAGAAGCTGTATCTATGATCGGTCATAATGCAGGAGAAGAGACTGTCATAGGAAGGACAGGAGGAGGGGGAGCTGTCAGTTGTTCTCTACTACAAGCTTTATGTACGGGTATACGCCTCACTCGCTATGCTGAATGCATTCAGAATTGGTATCTACGGGTAAGTCAAAAAGGTTTCTCTTTCACTGGAGATGTAGAAGAGAAAGTACATCGTCTAAGATGTTTCATGTCGTCTCATGTCGAGCCAGAGAGGTAGCTACATACAAAGTATCGGATGTTGACTGCATGTGTCACACAAATCTAGATCTGTGTATACCTGCTGCTGGTTTTTTCTCTTGCAACTCCATTAACGCTTCTTTTCCTTTTCCTTCATCGTCTTTATTTCTTTATCCGTCTATGAATGTTATTCTTTTCACTAAGGTAGGCATTGTTGTTCTTTCTATCGTCTTTCATTGTCTCTTGTCTCCTTGTCTCTCTATATACGTGTAGTGATGGGTGCTTGCTGTCTGTGTTGTATAGGTCGCCGAATTCAGTTTCGCAGAAGATGATTTAGTAGGCACAGATGCTCTTCAAGGATTTGCTCCTCGTTACGCGGGAATAAAATCGTCCTGTCTCATGTCGTTAGGGATCTGTCTTGCTATGTCTCCTTATTCAGCGAGTCGTGTCATCTCTGAGCTTCTTTTTCTTTCTGATCTTTCTCTTACACATCCTCTTTTTGCTAAGAGACATCTGATTCTTCCCGACGTCCTTCTTCTTATGAGTATGAAGGGATTGCCTCTTCTCCCTGAGAAACAGCAGCCTTGGGTATGTCCGGGGAATCTTGTTTTAGATTGTGTTTGTTCCTTCATTGAAGCATGCGTTCAAAGACTCAAGTCTGCTTCTCTTACTTTTGCCGCGGCGATCTCAACCACGACATCTACTTCGTCTGTATCATCAGCTAGTTCTTCTTCATCTTTATCCTCTGCAAGTAAAGGAGGAGGAGCTAGTAGTAGTGGAGAGACAGGAGACCGGGTGAGCAGTAGTATAGAAGACGGAGGAGGAGGAGGAGGGGGCGGTGGTGGCGTTTCCCCTTTAACATCAGCAGCAAAAGCTGTAGAATGGATGTTACCTCAACAGGCTACAATACGAGGAGGAGGAGGAGAAGAAGACGGAGGGGAGATCCGACTCAAGAAATGGGTCTCAGATGCGACGGTTCTCTTCACAGGAATGTTAGATCTAAAGCTACTTGATTTAGAAGCTATTATGACAGGGCGTACAGTACAAGATCAACAGATGGCGATAAATTACCATCGGCTTCTTCTTCAGAGAGGTGCAGGAGAAGGAGGGATAGGAATAGAAGACAATAATGCAAATAACTATCTCGATATGATTTGTCTCTACGATTATCTCCTAGAATGTCGGCGGCTCGAACTTCTTTCGAGTTGTGCTTACTTCTTAAACTATCCTCGTCTCAAAGTTGACGTCATCTTAGATTTACTCTTCCGAAGGTATCATCAAAACGAACCCGTCTATCTGTCCTCTTGTCTGTCTATCCGTCTAGCTCTCTATCAAGCCACGGATTGTCAATCTATCTGTCTATCTATGCATCTATCGTCCTATATATCTATCTTTAGTCTATCTATCTATATCTACCTATTTGTTTCTCTTTTCGAATATTCTTTGGGGCTTTCGCTTCTTTTCCTCTCATCTCTTCTCCTCGTCGTATTGTGTCTTCCACACTGACTCCGTTCCGTTCTTTTCTTAGTTGGATTCTTTCTCTAGCGACCGCACAACCTTCATTCTTCATTTCCTTCACTCAGATACAAGGACGCTTTGTAATACATTTACACAAACACAAGCTCAAGAATAGAGTGAAGTGTGTCGCTGAATGGAATTAAGGAGACAAGGGGAATGACAGCTCTAAGATTTCCATAAAGTCTTTTTGTCCAGAGTGATGAGAAAAGACTTCTTCGTCCACCCTTTGCGAGTTCTTCTCTTCATGCGCGCGGGGGCACCTCCGAGTTCCCCTATCTCGTCTCTTCTTTACTAGAGCTGTCATGTATACATACACATATATATCATCTCCTCTTGTTTCTCACTCTATGTTTGTAGACAAGAGGACTTGATAGTCATTACCTTCGTATCAGCATGAATCCTTATAACGAACTGGGAGATCTCATTTCCTCTTAGTTTCTGTGACTAAAGGGACTAGGTATCTTCTGAGGAGAGGTCTTTGTTTCAACTTCTTTTGTACGTTAGATGTCTTCACATGTCATTCTCCCTTGGTCATCTTGAGAGCCAGTCGGTTGATAAAAGTGAGGAGAGAGAAGAGAGAAGCTTTGTTTTTTCTTCTGTTTTCGAATGGTTTGTTTGTGTCTAGAATTCTAGCAGATGCCGATACGAATACAACTCCAACGAACGCATCATCACATGACGGCTCTGTAGCTGGGATGGGATCTCAGCAAGGATTGTTAGCTTCAGGGACTGGTAGTGGAGGAGTAGCATCCTCCAGTCAGAATAACTTCAATGTTTATCCTCTACCTCCTGAGCAGCAAGTCTATCTCTGCCGTCGCCGAGCTCTCTACACTCTTATATCTCTATGTACGGCATGTCCCGGGGTCTTATCTCAGTATCTTCCTATGATGCTTCAACATGTCCAAGGAAGACTTCAAACACATCAAGCTCAGGTGAAAAAAACAAAGGAAACGAAACCTTCTTCATCTTTCTCTTCATTGTCAGTCTTCATGTAGTTTTACGAGCCCCCTACCAACTCGTGACAGAAGACGAAGAAAAACCTTCTTTTTTAGTCCTTCAGTTCTTCTAAGTCTATGAGCAGCGAGACACGTAGACATTTACCTCTTCCTATCTATCTGTATCTTCCTATCATATAGATTAAAGATAGATAGATAGATATGTGTATGTGCAGCATTTCCAGGCGGAGTCTTCACATGTGTGGATGTGTGGGCGTAGCTTCTTCCATACAGAGGTGCGCCATATGGAGTGTATGTATGTTATGTATGTATGTTTATGTATGTGGTATGAAGATCGAGTTTGTTTCCCCGCGTGTGAAGTATGTGACTGCAAGATATTTAGAGGACGGGTATAGCGTCTCCCTTACAGCGTCCCCAGTCTACGTAGGGATGCATGTATTGTGTCTTTTTTGACAGGGCATGCATCTTCACTCTCGTCGTAGGTCTAGAATTACTTGAAGACATGTTCTGATTCTCAGTGTAGTTCCACCAGCTGTCAGCATACACATTCTTTGATAGAAGGACTCTTTATGAGTATTTCTCGACTGACGAGATTTCATAAGAGACTCAGCAATTAAAGTGTTGTTCTGTGAAGTATCTCACAAGAACATAAGAATGATTTGAGGCTTGCTTGGTCATTTCACCGTCAGATGTTTTTCATGCCGGTGACTGTCTGTTGACTTCCCCCCTTCCTCTTTTCTTTTATTGACGAGTAGACCAAGAGGACTCTGACCTCCACTCAGTCAATGCTTAACGGCAGGGACTTTCGATCTTTGAGTATGCGCAAGACGGAGATGTGTTAGGCGGTTTTTGTGGCTTGTCCCTGCTGCTTTCGATTGATTCTTCTTGAGGATGGTATCTTCGACGTTATGCCCTTGCGTCAATCAGTATAGCAGAGCGATTTGAGAGAAACAAAGGCATACAACCCATAGCTAAGATCATAGATTGACCGGCAAATGCCGTCCGGGTACCGTATGTAGACCGAGACTGTAATGAGGTCTCAAGGGAAGTTCTTTCTTTCTCCTTTTTCTCTCTTGGCAGAACATGTCGTGCCATTGCCATCTGATCGAGAGGGCATCAGGTGCTTTGGTCGCCATACTTGTATGAGGCCTTTATGATTCTCTGTGTTCTTGCGGTGAGGACGACTTGACAAAAATGTTTAGTGTTTCCCTGTGTGACGTTTACTTATCTAATGTGTGCTTTGTCTTCAGCTTCAAGCAACGGAAAGAAGTCTGTTAGTCGAGTCTTTAATCTCTCTCATAGCTACATGCCAGATGTATACAGCTCAGCAAGAGCATACAGTGCCTTTAGTTCGCCCATATGTTCATGAGCTTCTTCTTCTTGTCAGTCAAAAACTGCGGGGAGGAGGCGGAGAAGACATCTTAGCTTGCTGTAGTAATCTTCTTCTCTTTCTTTTCGGAGACCGGCGAGATCCGTCGAAGGCGGCTTCGGTTACTTCTGAAGAGGAAGATCAACTAACTACACAAAGGTAGTAATCTTCTTCAATTGCAGTGGTGTTATGCTGTTTCCTTTTAATTCTCTTTCCCTTCTGTACAGAGAGATTTCTCTTTTATCACTCTACAATCTCCCGTGCCGTAGAAGCGTATACCTAGCTTGAAGTACTGACATAGGTGTAGGCATATAGAGATACAAAAGTGTATGATGGGACTTTACCCTCCACGCCTACACTTCATATGTAGGTAAGTCACATCCACACTCGTGTAGCTTATCTAAGTACGTATAGGGTTTACATTGTATATATCGTACACACTATACGTAGGGAGAGAGGTAATCAAGTGAGTAAGAATCAAGATGGAAGGGTATCCGTATATATATATATATATGTGTACGACGACGTCTTTCAATGATCCGTTGTTTTCTTTCGTTGGTCTCGGAGAGACGGCTCTGGTGTCTGTTTATTTACTTCTTACTAGTTCGCATTCTCGGCTATTTTCCTCTAATATGCATACATACTTCTTTATAGCCGGAGCTGTAGAGCTTAAACAGATGAGGACGCCGTTGAGAAACATCTGGTTGTTCTTCGATGTTTTTCTTTGATTTGTTGGCGTTGCTAGGCAGCGCAATAGATGTGAGTAGTATAACACGGGGGTGCCTGCGAAGTCTATTTGAGTCCCACTAGGGAGGACCAACTGGTGTAGTCTCCCTGAAGTCTGCTCCGTCAGCACGGTAGAAATTAGATTCATCTTCTCCTTCGAGTAGGCATAGGAGAGAAGCAGACACGGCCAAATCGGTGTAAGACATCCCGAAGTTCAAGGGAACCTCGATACATAAATACCGCACTTTCCTTTGATGCCTCGTATGATAGCTCTTTGTCTATATATATGTATTTAGGTGTACATACTACTCTATTCTCCGGAGAGAGATTCTGTTCCGTCCCTAACTTGGGTATTTTTTTGGACGATGCAATTGGGCTTCATTCCCCGTCTTTCGATTGTCTTCTTTTTTTCGTTAGGAGATCTCTTGCACGTGTTCTCTCTGCCTTGGAGAGTTGTATCAAGCGGGCAACTATTCCGACAGACCCAGCAGCCCTACGATCAGGAGGGTATTTAGTGGACACTCCTCTTGGGTTGTCTTCGTCGTCATCCTCGGCGTCCCTGCAAAGTAGTCAGGGGGTAATGATCGGGAAGCAAGACTCTTTATTAGAGAAGAATCCGAAGTTCTTTGGTGAAGCTCTTGCAGAGCTTCTTCAGTTTTCGGTGGGAGGAGCGGGGCACGGTGTATGTACTTCTTCTGCTTTCATTTTACCAAAACGTCATCCTTTAGCAGCTCTTATGCAAGAACTCCTTCCTGTTCTCTTCGAACTAACAGGAATGTATGTACAACTCTCAAGTCCGGAAGTAAGGTGTCTATACTTTCCCGGGTAGATCGGTTCAGTGGAACTTGATTCAAGTATATGGAATAAGACTATTAGGGGTAGATACTCGTCGTACATACATACGTTTCGGTTGGAGCGATTCTGAATGAAATACCTACGGGTGCGAGAAGGCATTTCGACCTAGTGTTATCTCGGGTTTAATTTTACTTCTTAGCTGAATGTGGTTATTCTTGGAGTATGTTTTTCTTTGCCTTCATCTTTCTTGAAGATTCTCCTTCTTGGTAGAGACCTTGTGAGGAGCAGTCATAAACAGCGCAGGAGTCCTAGTGTATATTGTATCCCTCTTGGTGTTTAGTCGCTTTTCCTAAGCCTTCGTCAGGTGGTCTCGTTGCTGTTACTATAGTCCCTCTTTCTGAAAGTTCTCTTCATTGATGGGTCTCTCTCACTCCGCATCGGCCTTACTTATCTCCTCCCGTATCGTGCATCTGTCCGACTGAGACAGAGAGCGGTGTGCATGTCTTCTGGGGTGTGTGAAGCGCCCTTGTTGTCTATCATACAAAGGATCAGACAACAGACAACACACGCTGTTACATCATCGTCACCATTATCATTCCCTGTTGGGAGAGAGGGATTTCCCTTTTTTCTCTCTTCTGGGGTTTAAGCCTGCCTTGTTTCTCATCTCTTTGCAAGCAACGAGCGTCCAATTTCTTGAATTGGCCTTCCCCCGGTAAGTATCATCAAGGACATATGGCGGTTCTCGTCCACATTGGCTTTTCTTTCTCTCTTCTTTCTTCCCTTCGTACTTTCTCTCTCAGATTGTAAACCAGTGGCCGGCTTATGCGCCTTTTCTAATGATGGGAGAAGAAGAATTTCTTTCTGTTCACGGTCGACATACTCCGCTCTCTTTCACTCCATCTGCTTTACTTGAGTCCGTTGCCTTCACCTTTCCTGCTCCTACCGCGCCGTCTCTATCTTCGAGCGTCGGTGCTCTTCCCACCAACGCGGCGTCGGAATCGAGTCTGGGGACAAGTGCATGTGATCATTCCAGTACGACAGGGGGAGGAGCCTGTAATACTACGGCTACAGTGATGGGTAATATGGCGACTCCATCTGATTTAAGTCCAGCAGCACAAGCATATGCTAAAAGCCCTACCCGTCTTGTACGACGTCATGTGTATCATCTACGATGTTTTCTATTCCGATTAGTTGGATCTTGTTCACCGGTTTCAGACGGTTTTTATCTCCTACCGAAACTTGATGTCTACCTTCAGAAAGTCTGCTTTCAGCCTATTGCTTACTTACCTCTTCATCAGATTGAACAACAGCTTCGGCACTTATGGCTTCCTATCCTTGACCCTGTCAATCTCCCTCCTCAACCACCATATCCTTCTCTACAGGTGAGAAGGAAGGTCTAAGGGTTGACGCTCCGTGTGCGAAGACACATGCAGTTTGCTTCATCTGTTTTATTCAGAGGTCTCTGGACTGGAGACTTTTCCATAGTTCGTTTCTTCGAGGCGCTTTGACTGTGGGGTGTGATACATCCGCCCACACGTATGCATCGTAGCAAATCATGACGCACATGTGTAGATATAGATTCAGTACCTCTCTATAGTTGTATCTTTGTTTGTGGTATTCGAAATGAGAGGAGGACGGGGGAGGAGATCGAACGCTGGTGGGTAATAGCAGCATGCTGCTGTCAAGACACTGCAGGTGGATTTCGCCTGAGAATGAGACGCATAGGTCAAGAGCATGGTAAACTTCCAGGAGACTCTTTTTGACTGTGTTCTTGTATTTGAAAGGTGAGGTGAGCCTGTCATTCGCACGAAGTTGGTCACCAAGCCTTGATGAGCCTCAGTAGGCATAGACGGCCATGGACGACTGTGGACCTGGGAGCGTCCCACGTTCTTTTTTTCTTTCATGGGCCTCCTCCGATGTTTTGCAGCTGATTCAGTACTTCTTACGCGAAGGGGTGGATCAAATTGTTCAGCGGTTAAATCGTGACTGGGAAGAAATCACCCGATGTAAGGTTGCCTTGGAGTCTGGAACGGGAGGAGGATCTTCTGCAAGTCGGGATGAAGAACGGAGATTAAATATATATACTCTACATGTGTATGCGGCAGATGCTCTTGCCGATACTCTCCTGAACGTAGCGAAGACGATCCTTCATCTCACTCGCGCTCAGCATGGAGGAAGTTCAACGACAGCTTCCTCCTCCGTCACTGCGGCTGCTTCCGCTTCTAGTCGAACCAGCGGTGGTGCAGTGCCTAACAGCAGCGGCATTGACGATGATGATATCGGAGGTAAAGGGGGAGGCGGAGGAGGGACAGGAGACGATGAAGATGCAGGAGGAGGGAGAAGGAAGACTGATGAGGAGGCTGCAGCAGCAGCACATTTGAATGAAATGCGCAAGGGTATCTACACCTCGACCGCGACCCTTCTCACCATTATTGGGGCTGTTTTGGAAGCACAGAGATGGCCGAACCCTAATACAATCATGGAAGCGCATGTAAGAAAGAATCTCTTATACAAGACGTCGCGGTATCCAGTTAAGTATTTTTCCTCCTCCCTTATCGATCTGACTTGTATGCACCCCATCCACGGTTCAACGAGGCATGCATGAGGGAGGAAAACACAGAAAGAGCGGAGATACTCGTAAGGTTGTTTGTCTCTCTCGGTCACTGAGATGCAAAGAAAGGATCAAGACCACACGGCGAGACTCACATGGAGGAGTGAGAATGAGCTTCGTCTACTTCGTGTCACGATGTTTAAGGAGATTTATCTTCTTTCCATCATTTGTTACCGAGTCCCTTCTTTTTTGTCTAGCTCACAGTTCAGCCATCTTGACGCAATGACTGAGGGACTGACAACGGCGTAGCTGTCATGAAAGGGGAGCGCCCGGCGCTAGAGTCTCGGAGGAAATAGATGAGAGATCCAGATAAAGAACGGCTTCACTATGTACGGATGGAGTCTTGTCTGCTGCCAAAATGTTCGTTGCCATCGATGAGAGCGCGCCAGTTCTCTTCGTCTTTTCAACGAAAGTACAACTGGGAGAGAAGAAGAAATAGGTTTCTTTGTTGCTGGATTGGTGAGGGTAGCTCTAGAAGAAGAGACCTCATCATTTCTTATGCTTTCAGTGCTTGCTTTTTCTCGCATCTCTTTTCTCAGAATGTCTTACGAACATACGTCAAAGCAGCGACGAAGCTTTTCTCACCTATACCTGCCTGCACTGCGGAGATCTGCGCTGTTATTCTTCGTGGGGTTCTTAGAAGCTTTTTCGAGAAGAGGTAGGGAGATTCACTTTCTCTCCTTGCTATACAAGACCAACATACGACGGCATAGATTTTTCTCTTTGTGATGTGTATAGCAGCTGTACATATATATTTATATGAAGTTTTCTCGTATACATATGTATATACGACGTCCTGTAATTCATTTGTTGGTACGTACGCTACTTTTCATGGGTCTCATTGAAGCTCTTCACTCGATGAGACATAGGAGGCGTCGTAGAAGGTACACCGGATGTTCATCGAACTGTGTTGGTGACGGCATCAAGTGTATCGTGAGTCTAGTCCACGGAAAGCTAGTTACCAGAACGATGACTACATGGATGGGTGCTGAACGCACATTAACTTAGTCAGTGGAGACAATCATTGTTCACAACCTGATGCGAGAGACGACAAGACATGGCGGCGTGCGCATGTAAAGAACCGTCTCAGTTTGCCAATAGAAGTGTCATCGCTCTTTCATGGAAGATTCCTAAGTCTTTTTCTGTCAGCCGGATATACACGACTCATCACGTGTGCTGTCTACACTGTCTGAGCTTGATTGTGAGTGCGCTGCCCATACTCTGTTTCTCTTCTTCTGGCCTTCTCCTTTTACATTTCATTCAGCTCTTCCCGTTCATACCGGGATAGTTCTTAAGAAAGCCCGTTTCTCCTCTCCCCTCTCTGTCAGCGTGTTATGATCTTTTTCTAGCTTCTTCCAGGCCGACATAGCAAATTGCATGTATTCATGAGACTGGTTGGTTGACTCGGGAGAAAATCGCGTTCATCCCGTTCACGAAGGTGTCATGCTTTTTTCTTCGGAAGAATCTTCTCTTGCTCTCCTGTTTCTTTTGTCGCTTGCATGTTTTTCCTTCGTTCGTCTTTGTACGGCTACATATACTAGAAGGTCGATGTTGGCTTTGATCCGGAATGGTCTGTGTCGAAAGTCTTTTCTTGTCTTTTCTACATAAATATTCGCTTTTGTCAGTCGACGTCTGAGTGCCCTTTTCCCCTCCTCGCCTACTATGTTTTCTACGGTGTTTCGCCGTGATGGCTAGATCTGACTGAGAGATCTTCTTCTTAGAGAGAGAGAGTGCATATTATATATGAATGCGTAGTCCTTTCGCGACAAGCAGAACGAAAAAGAAGTATCAGTTTTCCCGAATGCTTCAGAGTTGAAAGCATACCTGTAGACTGTGGTTCTGTGAAGTCTTGTTTAGGGAAGTAGTTCTGATGGTGTGCGACTGAATTGTTTACTGTGAAATATCTCAGATCCTTTGATCCCCTCGCTTTTGGGTGTACGAAGCCATCAGGAGCAGTAGGAGAGGGAGGACTCCCAAGCAGTTTTCAGAGAAGAGACACTGGACAAAGTGAACAGCAACAGCTGACAGGATGTACCCGTATGCAAGAATTCTTGAGTGTAGCTGTAGACAGTACCAAGAAGACATATGTTTCTACCTATACGACGACGGCGTATCAAGTCCTCAAGGCCATGTGCAGGTAACTTGTTTCTCTCGTGCTAATGTTTCTTCTGCTACTACTACTACTACTGCTACGATGCGGAGTTCATAGGATCGTAGAATGACTAAGAAAGAAAAGCCGTTAGAGAAGAGGCACCTTTTTTATGCTTTTTTTCTGACGCCTTTTCCTTCTTTAACTGACTGTTGTGACTGGTTCACTTTCTCTAGAAAACATCCTCTTCTGAAATTGTCGGGGATGGTGATTTGTATGATGAAAGCCGGGGTCGAAGGGAAAGTGCCGTCCCCTTATTGTTTGTACCTTGGTGCACCCATGTGTTGTAAGCTTGCAGTGTATCTACATATATACCTCTCACCTTCGTGAATGCGGATTTCAGAGACTTCAACGGTATGTACACATATTTCAGTGACTGTAGAGGCTGTCTGTTACAACATCCAAGGCGGTGTCATTCCTACGAAGTTGTCTTTCCTTTCGAACGTAGATGTACGTAGCGTGTTCTGATGAAGCAAGCCTCTCTAGGAATTCAGGATTCACAGGGCACCCGCGTGTGCCTAAATACATTAGTCGATAGCAGAACAAGCAAGGCACTTCGAAAATTCATAGGGGATAGACGGATGGAGTGAGAACTGAGGAAATGAATGAGAGGGTCTGCTCTCTGGCGTTCTGCAAGACCCGCCCCGTAAAGAGAGTTCAAGTGATTAGAGGGTGTGTTGAAAGTTCTCAATTTTTCCTTTGTTTTGTTTTCCAGGTTCAGATTGTTTCTGTTTGAGCAGTCGTCTTCAACTGGTGATCGTGACTTTTGCCGGGGAAAAGGCATCTTTTCTTAGCATGTTTCTTGTCTGTATCTCTTTAACTTCTCTAGTGTCATCCTTTAATCTTGCCGGGCGTGTTGGCGGTAGTTATGGCAGCATAGTGATGGAGGTCGAAAAGGGAATCTTGCAGCGGTGAAACGAGCATCGTTTACGTACCTTTTCTTCTTTCGAAATGTTTCGGTTTTGTTACAATGGCAGAATTCTCGGAGATAAAGTTGCTTCTGCGGATGGCGGTCGGGGCAAGCTACAGCCCTCCTCGCTTCTGCAGTGTTCGTACACCTTTGCTGCCTTCAACTTCTTCCGAAGCACTGAGGTGAGAGAACATCACAGTGCTCGAAAGTGGAACTCCGTTCACATCTCCTGCGCATGCAGTGTTTCTTTTCAAGTGAGTAGCTGAGTACCCGGATTTCCAACACGTCACTACGAAGTGACTTTTACCTACGCGAAGGAGATCAAGCTCCCTTCTCCGAGCTGTGGCCTTGTCTAAGGATGGGAGGACGGGTTTTTGACGCTTGTCGTCTGTGTAGTGAGTGGAAAAGCCGTGTTGTCTCCTTGTCTGTTTTTCACAAGCAATACTATTCAAAGGCTCGCACGTCACACTGGAATGGTTTGCTTATCAGCTTGGTGTACATATCGATGTCACAGGGGGCTTGGAATGGTGTCTCTTCGTGTGCGTAAGTCTCGAAGGGTACACCCGTGTGTTTTATACATCGTGCCGCCTGTCAAACCTAAGGGGCGATCAGCAGCGAGTCTTCATACGGTACTCGGTATTACGTACACAGCACTCGGCACTGGTTGTAACCAAGAGAAGAAGCAGACATACGGGCGCCGATCCGGTAACTGTTAGAGAATCAGTTTTTTGGACTCAAGAAGCGCGACTTCCGAGTATGCTTCGTCGTTCCGTTTTCTTTCACAGGTTCCGGTACGACTAAACGACGAGGAGTTCGAGCAATTTGTATCGTCGATCATGCTGAAAGACAGCAAGGAAGGCAAAGCCTTTGTTATGGTTTTCTTTCAGCGAAACTGGGAAGTCTTGCAGAGGGTAAGTGCGAGTAGTCCAAAGTCTGCTAAATTCCGACAACGCATATAATGGATCTAACCAGCATATAAAGTTTAGGGTGGTCGAGTGTTTGTCTCGCGGGGAACAGGAGGTTGGGATCTGTCCAGTGCCTTACACGCGCAGTTCATGGCCTGAAGCGGGGTTGGTCCTGCGCGTTTTGCTACGTTGCTGTGTTGTATCACTGGGTGACTTGCGTTGGTGGTTTATATCCAATGCGTTCACTGTAGGCCGATGGGAGAACTCCTGCTGTCCAGTTCAAAATCGCTGATCTTCCTCCTGAGCAGCAGGCGTCCCTGACCAAGCTACAGTCGAGCGCCACTTGCGACCTCGGGAACACATTTCTTTCTTCATTTTTCTAGGAGCTGAAACAGGCCTTCGAGGTGATTTGGGAGTACGCGGATTTCTTCTTCTGATACGGGGGAGATGACACACCACATCAGGATGCTATCTCGGAGTTTGTCCAGTGTATTGATCTGTCAATTTTTCCATGCGGTATTCGAGTCTGCATTTTCGTCATGGCCACCCATCTGGGTAGAGGCGCGCAGCCAGAGAGCAGGCATGTCTCCCCAGCATAGACATTTTCAGGTTGTGTTGTTTCAGTTTGTGATGTGCGGCAGACCGCACTAGCGTCTGAGCCCTTGTCATCTGTATGGGCGATTACGTATGAAATGCCGTTGCGGTCGTGTGCGGTGCGGGGGTCTTGGTACAGGCCTAGGTTATTGTGATGGAACTGCACACATCCGCCGCCTATGTTGTCGCCAGCTGGCGGACAGCGAGCACCTGTGGCAGCAGAAGAAGAGTGACCGGCAGGAATGAGCGCTGTCAGGAGACGTAGGGTTCGGGGCCTTGTGAACTCGCAGCCTGACAGCAGCACAGTAGCAACCCCAGCAAGGCTACCACTTCATTCTCAAAGAGCATATACTAACGGTCAAGGGCCGCAGTCCAGCTCCGGGCGCCCGCGACTCAGGCCGATGCCGTCGCTAGCGTCTATCACGTAACAAGAGTGCTTCGTTCACTCCGGGTTCCCAGACGGCGAGAGAGTGGTTACGCGTCTGGGCGCAGTCTACGACAGGGGAAGGGGAATACTGGAGTATCTTTCTAGTAATAGTTCAAGTGTGTCTGTGGTGGAACTCGGCATCCGCTGTTTGGAAGGGTAGTGGTACGCCAGACGCTGTAGAGATTGTGACGGTTCAGCCGCTGCGTTGCACGGTTCTAGTTCATGAACTGCTCGTGTTTGTCGGCTAGCTATAGTCGGTTACTAGGCGCGCAGTCTTGCGAATCAAATCTCCTGTCGGCTGCCTCAAATCTCAAACGAAGCGTTTGCCGGTTTCGGAACGAAAGCTAGAAGCCTTGAAAGCTAGAAGGCGAATACTGACTAGTGAGGGAAGTCATTCGTATCGGTTGCCTGCGAAAGTCAGAAGTCCGAGCAGAAGCAACATCCAGGCACACTGTGCCAAACGCGGACACAGTCTGGATTGGGCCCCAGGAGTTCATGTCAGAGCTCCAAGCTAAGGAAACGCCTTGACCGCTTGGTAAGACAGAAATGCTGTTAGCAGGTCATATCAGTCGACTATAACCAGAGGGCTTCCAAGGCGCGTAACACGCTGCAGGTGCCACGAGTGTGGACGCCCTGGCACTTCTGCACGAAAAAAATGACCGTAGAGGGAGTACAATGAACGGCTCTTAAGCAACAATCCATCGGAACAGCTACAGTCCTAGCAGTACGATGAGGGAAGTCGTAACGCCTGACACCATCGACGGCGATCTCACATTGTATACCAGTTTGATACGGGATGCCGCAATATCTCATGTAATTCATATCCGCTCTCTCACCGAAGCACAACACGTGTCAGAGCTACCAACGGAGACGCGCAGTAGTTGGCTCATCGGCGGTCGTTCACAGCACGGCACCGGATACGCGGCACCGCACGCACTACACTCGGCAGCACACAGGGCGGCGGCACAGAGTCGCATCACCGGCGTTATAAGTATGCTCCAATCACCGCAGTAGGTGTGTTTTACCGCTGAGATCAGTAGGGCCTGATCATCCCCGGCCCCACTATGCCTAGTTCCGATACCGCATACCTAGTCAACTCTGACAACCATGCCAGACATCGGCGGAATCCGCTCTGTCGCCCGTTGCCGCCGTGCTGGTACAACGGCGCGATCATCGCCTACGGCTGACGCTACACCCTCCTCGTGGATGTACCGGAACGAGCTGCGGAGTGAAAGGGCACGCCTTCACGGGCATCTGTACCAGGATCGCAAACATGCCAAGCAGACTCAAAGTCTTTCTTAGTTGTAAAAGGTTCTGGAGGTTCCGGGAGTTAAAGTGCCTCTCCTGGTTGGGGTGCTATAATACATCGTGGGGGGCTGTTCGTGCGTCGCTAAAAACGGCGGCGTGTCCTCTCGGGAATGCAAACCAGTTTCTCAAACATCGAAACCCAGCCGCTACAGACGGTGAGCAGACCTCATGCCGGTTGCAGAGTGACACCGGGCAAGATGCTTGTCGGCTAAGTCATATCGCGTCTCCGGCGCCATGTTGTAGTGTGAAGCTGGAGACTTTGCTGTTTGCTTCATGAGGTATGCTGGACGGCGACTTACTCACACTCGGTGTACGAGTTCGAGCGTCTCAAAATGTTTTGGGGAGCCGGTCGTCTTTGTGTGAAGAATTTGGTCTGTCTAGCTTTTCTCATTCACAACGACCAGGCTTTCTGTGTCACAGCAAACGGTCCTTCCGGACTTTCAGGTGCCGCGAGAAGCCTCTCGGAGCCGGCCACTGGCAGGCACCCGTCACAGCACCTCTCCGATGGCTCCGGGGTCGCTCAAGGCACACAGGAGACCAGTAGTAGCCGAAGAAGGTTTGACGACCTCATTGCTGCGCTCTCTGGTCGCGCCGAAGAAGCGGGCGGTGCGGTGATCCTTCTTGCCTCGGAACTGAGTAAGTTTCCCCAGAACAGGGATCTGTTTTCAAGTACAGTTCTGACATCCTGGAAGCCTGTCGAAGACTTTGTCAGTACGTATTCGCCAGAGCGGGCGAACTCGTTCGAGTCTATTGTCTCTTCGCTACTCCGTTACCGCAGAAGAGCCCTGGAGCTCCTTGGACAGCCCGACTCCTCATCCCGGGCCTACGATGACCAAGTCCTCAGAGCGTGTACAGCGTACGCCCCCATTTGCCAGACAGCCATGAGTTTCATCTCGTTCGCGTTTGTGTCAGGCAGTAGAGACTACCTTGACTCCGTTGCATCTGTAGTCATTCCCCTCTTGCAGGAGACTCTGAAAGTATCTTTTCGTATCCTGGCGCGGGCGGGAAGATGGAAGCGGACAGTGCCAGGCCTTCGCCAGCTCATCCGTGCTTTGCGGCATCTTGAGTCTCTCAACATTGCCTGCAAAGCCGTGCTACAGATGTACTACCGCGCCAAGGGGCTGGAGCCCGAAGCTGCCTGACTGTCGTCCTCTCCGGGCGGCAGCTGCTGGTAACGAAAAGTATTAGCCAGAGCCTCGCCAGCTCGTCGATGTTGTGCCGCGTCTTGAGTCTCTCAACGCTGACTGCAAAGGCATGCTACAGATGTACCGCCGTGGCGAGGGGTTGCAGCGCGAAGGTGCCTCACTGTCCTCCTCTCGAGGCGGCGGCTTCTGGATTCTCGTGAATGGTGAAGAGAAGATTCCTGAACGTCGAGGTTTCGTATCTGTGAATAGCTGTGCAGCAGGTCCAAAGATATGTGTCTGAGGACCGGGGCAAACTTCAGCCCTAGGGCCTAGGTTGTTCTTGCAGTGTGCTGAAGTAGTGGCGGAGACGCGCAGCCTTGCTCATACTCGTCTGGGGACTCTATTTGTGGTTTGCGATCTTCCAGAAGTGGACGGATTGTCTTCGGCCACTTCAGACAGCGGGGGGCCTTGTTTATGTTGTCAGCAGTTTTGGTCGCCGGGGGGCCGTGGCCGTTCTGTCCTGACTGTCGCGGCTGGTGCGCCTTGTTTTTTTGTCCATACATGTTCTCGTTCTCTGCGTGTGTAGAGAGGCCGGCCACAACCCTCAGTGTCCGTAGATGTGCGCGCCAAGCTTCCTGGTTTATGCGCAGCATCTCGTGATGGCTTCGGCACAAATATTCCGGCAGGTTCATATTCTGGGATCAGCGCACGGTGAAGGTTCTTTAGAGAGAACTTACGGCACCCGGGGATTGCTGCTCCAGTGTCTGACGGCTAGCACATCTATACTTTTCATGAGGGCCTACGTGCGTAGGGAAGCCCGAGAAGCTAACTTTGCCTCGGTGCGACTGATTTTCCCCGGGTGCTGTTGTCACCGCACAGACGCGCTTGCCTCTGCTCGTCAGCCGGAGGCTTCCAAAGAGCGAGCAGCATCCAGCCCGTGCGTATATTCAGGAGAGTGCTGAATACATAATCGGTCGCGTCGCTTTCCTTCCTCGGATCTCACAGTGCTGCTGATGTGTCTTGCGCCCTTCTCATGGTAGGACCAAGAGATAAACTGCAAGGCCACCAGAAACGGGACATAATGACGGCCCTAGAGTTACGTTTTGATGCTCGCTGGACCGGGGTAGTGAGCAGTGCCTTCCAGGCGGGTCACTCGGGTTCACTTACTTGCGCATCACTGTGTAGAAAGAGGACGCGCCGGGCGAGAAAGACGGCGTCGGCGGCGAAAGATATTGCGCTGGCGGTGCAGCTAAGTGTAAGCCATGTGGGGAGAAGTTTCATTGGTGCAGTAGGAGGACGGAGATTGCAGTTTCACAGTTGAGACGACACAAAGGTTCTGCATTTGATGTTACGACTGGACAGCCGCACACCGTTTCTCGGCTTCCCGATGCTAACTCGGAAGCTACACAAGTTAGCCTACAGCGTCTGGCGGTGCGTGTCAGTGATGCCGCCTCAGCAAACCTTCTTTTTTATATGGGAGCTGGATACTGTGTGACGCGGGCACCGCTTGCGATGCGGCAATCTAGGCGAGATGGGAGGAACCGAGTATGGAAAAGGTGGCGCCTGTGAGCCCGAGAGCCAGCGGACTGTTTCCTCTGTAGGTAGTTCCTTGTAAATGGGTGGCCACGCTCCTTCTGTGGTGGGTTTGCGTGTTCAACTAGTTTGTGCTGTAGCTAGAGTTTTTGTGTCACCAGCGCGAATTTTCTGGTAGCCAGTCAAAGTGGTCTTGCGGTCAAGTTGGCTTCTCTTCGCTCAAGCAGTGCGATTTCCTGGAATACCTGGCAATAGTGGTGCTCTCCGTATAGCCCTTCTCAACTGCGTCTTGATATTTTGGCTTTCCGAGCTGGACCCGGCGTAGATGAAAGTAGGTTGCACTTCAGAGAGCCGCGGGATGCTGGCAGACAGCGACTTCGCGGGCCCGTGCGCGTTGACGATAAGCGGGTACCTCTGGCACAGCTTGTGGCTCCTGTAGGTTTGCGGATGCTATCAAAGCTGCACGAGCTGGACTTCCACAACCGCAACACCAGTGGCGATTCGCGTCGAATCCGGCTCCTCATTTCTTGAAGTGTTGCCGTTTAGCCGTCCGCAGTGTCCAGGTGGTTTCCCGTTCTCGGTTCGAACTGTATACTTCCGCTGTACCTCTATCATTTTGCTGTCCGTTTCCGTTTCTCCGTCAGCCAGCATTTTGGCTTGCTGGTTATGGAGACTTCCCCGATGAAGCGCTGGCTGGGAAACGAGCGACACCCCGATCGCTGTCGCAAATCAGAAACGTGAAGCACGCTTGGAGACAATCCCTTACACTCCGCCGCTACTTCACGTCACCGGGGGCATTCCGCTCGTCCTAAAACGGTGAATCTACAGAGAAACCTAGCTGAGAAGAACGTCATGCCTGCAAACTACAGCTGACAGGTACATCCCGCGTAGAGAGCTCCGACAGCCCCAACTGGTGCGAAATGCCACTGGACGGTGGTTCCGTCCTCGCAGGGAAATTCTGCGTTCTTCGAGTCGTGGACTTCGATACGCTGACGTTCCGGGACCTCCTGACTCCGCCGCCTGGCCCAGGCATTTCCACCAACGAGAGCCGCTACTACTGCCTTGACTGCATTCTTTCTTTGGTGTCGAGCACAGCAGGCGAAAGGGAATCAGCCGCGCAGGCCCGTGGCCTCGTGTCAACTCCTTGCATCGCTAGTGCTGCCACTGCGGCAGCTGACTGTACGACAGGCGTGGAAGCCGCAGGCCGAAGCGACGCTCTCCGCTTGCAGACGTGGAGGAGGACAGCAGTGAATTACAGTGGATTTTCGTCGCGTTGCGAAGCAGGTGCCGAACAGAGACGGCACGCCCCAGCCCGTCTTCGATGCACAGCTGGAGCCGACGGCGGAAACCGCAGACCTGCCGATGAGTTGCACAGCCCGTACACCGTTGTGTCTGAGAGGCGTGTTCTTTGCTGCAGGAGCGAGACTGTTTCGAGCTGCGAGAGCAGCCGCGGGCAGTCGTCTGGTTCCAGCCGATTTCCGGACTCGAGCGTCACGTTAGTCGAGGGCCCGCCGCCGGCAGCGCGCGAGGGTAGGATCAGCGTTCGAGAGGAAAGAATGCGCTGGAGGAAGAAGACTAGAAAAAAAGATGTCTTGAATGCTGCCTCTGGGATGTACCACTTTACGAAAGCCAGCATGCCGGTCGGTTCCGGGTCTATCGACAGCTCGACAGCGGGCCATCGAGACCCCCCGAGGTCGGCTACGTGCCCCTTCTGCCATTGTGCAGATATGCGAGAGACAGGTGCTGGTCCTGAGGCTCCCGTGACGCGCAGCCTCCCGTCCGCACTGAACCATCACAGAGAGTCGGGAGGAAGTGCTGGACTGGGACACCAATGCAGCTGTCTGGACGAAGGTTTTGATCAACACGTCAGGCTCGATCGCAAGTACCAAGCTATGTCGGCACGAGGCAGGGTCATTACTTTTTATGTTGCGAAGACTGACTATTCGAACAGCCAGGAGCACTCCAGTTTTCTAGCCGCAGCCACACATCGCCTTGGTCTGCTCAAGAGTCAATTTCAAGGTGATTTATCGCACACGGCTGCAGGCCGAGGAGTCTGCAGCAATCGGAGCGAGACTGAACAGCGGCCAAGGTGCCAGAAAGGTCCTTCCAGTTTATCAAGACCAGCAAGGTCTTGTTCAGAGAAAGTGGGTCTTCAACTGCAACCGCCATCTTCCGCGAAGGGTCGTACAGAAAGCCTGGCCGTAGCCTGGCTGGCGAGGGCCTACGAAGAATTGGTGGAGGCGTTTTTTTTATGCCTACTACCAGCCCTAGCAGCGAGACCAACCTTTCTTGTGCCTCGCTTTCCAGCTAGACCCGTGTCTCCGAGGCGGCGGTCACGCGGGCAGTTGCCCCAGGGGGAGACAGGTCAAGCTCTGGTGTGTTCTTCCTGGACAAATGGTGACGGTACAGCAGTTGGTGGTAGCATAAGAGAGGGAAATGTGATCTCGCCAGCTCGGATCCGGGGAGTGTCAAGAGTAGGAAGTAGTGATAGCAACCCCCGTGATCCCCGGCGTGATCGCCTGAATTCGGCTTCTAGCCCGCGGTCTGCTACACCAGGAGCAGAGAACCAGGCTTTCCCACGAGGTACACTCCGGTTTCTGGGTGGCGCTCGTTTTCGAGGGCAGGGTAAAGCTGTGGCGTCAAGGGGGGCTGCTACTGATCCCTTCTCAGAACCGCCGGTACACTTTGCGCCCAAAGGAGGCTCACGAAAGCTGCACACACGGGTGACTTGGCAGCCTCTTGCGCAGTCCCACACCAACTTCTCCTCCCAATCGCAGTGGGACGCGGGTAGGGAACCAGATTTCGCTGTTGTCTTTAAGAGGAGCAAGACTGAATCCGGCAGAAAGCCTCCGTCTTTGTTTTCCCTTTGCGTCGCTAGCCTAAACCAAATGTTCCCTGCCCTCATTTTGCCGCTCTTTGATTACCAGCAGGAGTCGCTGAACGGAAGGCTGCTTTGTTCACTGATCACTTGGTCGCGGGTGTTCGCCCCGCCCCAGGTGGTGTTGACCTTTTTCGTGGTCGCCTCTAGCTGGGGGCCTGATTCTGCTGGGCCCCCGTCCGCCCGCCACTCAGATTGGCAAGGCAGCAGCCAAGCCTATGAGGCACCGCGTTCTCCCTGCGAAACAACAGCGCAGGAAAGCACCCATGCTGGTTTGCAGGGCAAGGAAAGTGGGAGAGAGGGACGCACACCGGCTGACGAAACAGCAGCAGGCGGAGTCGCCAACACCGTCTCCAGCGACGGTGGGAGGGGCAGTACGAACTGCTTCTCCGACGAAGCGGCCGTGCGAATGAGTGCAGGCTACTACTTCCGGCAGCGTTATCCTTTCATCGATATGCTCCTCCACCGAGTGTACATGGGCGAGGACTTGTTTCCGTCCATTCCATACGTGTCCGCCGGGGTCATCGAGGCAATTTTCTGTTCCCGGTCTTTGAATCGCATTGATACACAGCATCACTTGATCAGTCTCATTCTCTCTTGGCAGTTCATACAAAGAGCAAAGGGCCAGGTCTGCTGTACTTCTGCTTGCTTCACTCCAGGGACACCACCAGCGATCGAGACCGACACTGCAGGAGCGCTGGGAGCCGAACTGGGAGGCGAGCAAAGCCTCCACAACCCTGGTTCCTGTCACTGTAGTGGACACTCAGAAGATGTCCTTAGTGCGTTGCAGGAAGAGCACTGTTCAGCCAAGCCTGCCAATTGTTCCGCAGCTGGTCGCTCGCCAACTACACACACAAGCTCCGCGACTACTTGTCCCATGGGTGCAGCAGAGGATGCGGCTGGCTCTATGCTTTCAGCCAATTTCACACTCGGTAGAAGTGTTGCCAACTCTGCTCGTACGGCGACACATGAAAGACCGCAAAACCAACTCGGCGGTAGCATTCCAGGGATTCACTCGCACCACAAAACGAGGGGAACACCTCCTGGCCGTCATCTTCACTCCCTACCTACCTGCGCAGAAGGGTGCAAGCGTTGCGGGCTCTGCTCGGTAGGAGCGCTGTGTGAACAGGTCCTCGTCAACGCGGCTCCATGGCTTCAGCTGGCGAGCCAGAGTCACATGTCGGCGCTTTCATCCTGGCCTGCATTGCCGTGTACCAGTCCTCAGCCCTCCGAAGCTTACTGGCTGCAGCTTCACAGCCTTCTTCGATGGCATGAGGAAGAGGAAGCAGCCGCTCACCGTCACCCCGCCAAGACGCAGGCAAGCACTGCCTGCAGTCATCAACGCCACCGCTACGCAACCGAACTGTGTGAAGGTGTCAAGCGTCGACAGACACCTGTAGAAGCGGCCGCTGAAGCTGACTTCGATGAATTTCGACAACAGCGTGGCTGGAGACTGAGACGCGGCCCTCGTTATATCGCAAACCTAGGGGGAAATCCCTGCATTTACGATCCAGAGGCTCCCCTGGCGACATACTTCGAGCCCGGGGAAGTACTGGTTTGGCTGCATAAGCGCTGGCGTCTTGTTTTCATCAGACGGAAGCGACTGCCATCCAAGAAGACAGCAAGGGGGTCTCAAGACCACCTGCTGACGTGCGGCGACGTTTCTTCTACTAGCAGAGCGGAAGAGGTGGAGGATCACTCGCAAGCAGAACGTAGTTTGAACGACGTCTCCCCGTTGCACGGGCAAGGTGAAAGGCCGCCCGAAGGGAGCTCAACTGGAGCCGTGCTGACAGTGAACGGCATGCCAGCTGGTCCTGCGACGCTGTCGGGTCCTACATCGGTTACAGGCAACAGGGGTGACGCCTCTCGCAGCAGTGAGCTTATTCAGAGGCAAGATTGCTTCCTGCAGGGAGTACAAGGCGACTTTTCTCAGGGACAAACGAGCAGACATCACGGTTTCCCTCCTGCAGGGTCGGAGATTCTTTCTTCGGAGGGGCCAGCCAGTTTGGCAGACCACGGGACACGAACAGACAGTGACGATGCATCTCGGCGAGAGGCAATAGTGAGAGACCAAAGAGCGACGGCGCCATACGCCGCCTCGGTAGATCTGGATGAGCTTTCCCACATCTCTCTCACAGACCTGCCCGATCCAGACCATCTCGATCTCGTGGTCCATCCAGCCGAAGCCGCACAAAAGAAAAAGTTTCCCAGGCGACGCTTTGTCAACAAGATCATGTACGCTTCTGATCGTCGCTGGCTAGAAGTGCTAACGAACGGGCCTCAGTACTGTCGCCCCGAGCAGCAGGTGAGCTACTCTTTGTCTGTGGGGTTCGGCCTAAAGCTTTTTGGAGTGCTTCGAGTGAGGATAGTTTACGCGGCGCTTCGAACTTTTTCGGCTTTGATGGCTCAGAGCGGGTACGCAGACCCAGCGGAGACAGTCGGTTCCCTTCAGGGCTGCAGCGCTATATTTGCGCATGTTTCCCGAATCTGGGTGAAGGCTGGTCTAGCATCGCAGGAGTTTGGCTAGTGGACCACCCGTTTGGCTATCTTGGTAGCGCGTCAGTCCAGACACTGTTTTTCTCATTTCGAGTTAGTAGCCCCTAATGCAGGTGCACAATTCCTCCGAACTAGGTGTTATGTGTCTTCAGTTCGCTCGACGTCGATCACGATGCCCTCTCAGCCCGTGTCCAATTACAGTAGGTTTTCTGAGCAAAACGTCTGAAGCCCTTGAAACCTGTCGAAGTGTTGCAGTGGGAGTGGTGTGTCCTACACTGACTGGCGCGGACCCGCAGTCAATCGCTGAGGAGATGCGTCGCACTCCCCGGGACTCGGCTCTCCCCTGCTTAGCTGGGAATAAGTTGTGGGAATCACGCAAAACGAGATCCCTACATTTTGCGGAACAGCAGGAGTCCGTTTCCCTCACACCTCCACTCGGTTTTGAATGCGGCGCAGTTCTCCAAAGCAAGCTACATCTTTTTTGTCTCTGTGCCTGCAGCCTCACGGAGGAGAGCTGTACTTCCGCCATGCTCGGGATGCAGAGTGCGTTGCACTTCATGTTGCCGGTCGACTCTCTCTGTTCTCTATGGAGGAGCTGCCGCAGACGCACCGAGCGTTAGAGGGGCTCGTGAGCCACGTCCTGTACAGAACCAGGACAGCAGCTGTCTTCAGTAACTTGGGACAACAGCAGCGTCAACTAATGAGGCAGCAGGCTCATGGGGACGGTGTTGTGCAGTCTTCTATCGCGGCTGCGACCCGTGATCATACAGGGCCCGCGAGCCCCTCGACCCCGGGACCATGTGCCAGGGTGGCAAACACGTTTCCGGTCTGTTGTTGCAACGCTGTTTCGCATGAACAGCAGTGTCATGCACCACTTGGAACCCATCGGCACGAGCACTCACGCGCGCTGCACCCCTCAGGATGCGGCTTCACGACTCTGCGTCCCAGCCCGGTACAAGTGCCGCAACTCGAGGCAGAGTCGGGTTTCGCCCCCGCATTTACGTCTAAACCCGAGTAGAGGGCTCGGGCACAGCCAAGGAGAGCGGGCAGGGTTGATCGTAACGGATCTGTCTTTGGAGGACCACTGTCTTGTGTCCGGCCAGGAATCATGTACGATCTTCAGAGAAAAGTCCAGATTCACTTCAGTGCCCCGCGTCCCGGGTGACTCACCGACGCGGGCTAGGAAAGAGAGTATGGAGAGGCTGACGACTGAGTGCCGGACTGCTACGGGAAGGGAATCTGGGGTACTCGGAGAGCAGCGGCACGCCTCTCAAGTTCGGCACACGGACAAAGGGATGATTGAAGAAGGCCCGAGCACTTTCTATGCTCCGTTAATGGAACTGTTCGACTTTGGCAATTCACCGGACGGATCCTTGACTGCTAGCGACAAGCCCGACAGCAGCGCCCCTTATATCGTTCCATTGGGGCCTTTTCATTCGGATGTCAGCGAGGGCCAGTTGTCTGGTCGCAGCCAGAAACGTGACTCTCAACGAAGTACTCAAAACTGGCAGAAGGTGACTTTGCCTGTGGACCGTGGTCGCGAGGGATGGATATCAGAGAATGCATCTCTAACAGCCTTGCTACGGTGGAAATCCTCGCTAATTACAATCTGGCACCGCCACGTTCTTTCTCGCCTGTGCCCACCGCTGCGTTGTCTAGTCGCGTGTACCGGAGGACGGACGGTGCCCGGAGGTGACTCCAGACCGGAAAATGGCTCAAAACAAGAGTCGGCGAACTTGGCTGGTCCTGAGTGCCCCTGTGGATGCGTAGAAGCCTCCCGCCTTCTCATGCGATTGCGTTGCTCTGCTGCTCCTCCGGTCTGACAGAAGTCGGAGACCGGCACGGCGATCAACGCGTCACCGGTGCTGGCATGTAGAAGGTGGCGGTTATGTCAAGCGCAGGCCACTGGAACTTCTGGCCTTATTGCGACAAATCACTAATGTCAAATTTTCTTCAAATGGCTTTCCGCACTACACAGAGTTCTCGTTATGACAGCTCTGTGCGTACTTCGTGTTTCGTGTTCGCTCGGAGCCTCTGCCGGTCTCCAGCTGCAACGCCTGCAGCCGGACAAGTGAGATGCATCAGGCTTGTATATATTAAAAATTTGTCAGTTCCTCACTTGGCGGAAACACCGGTCGGGTCACTCTTCCCTCACGGCTCACGGACTAGCTGTCTTCAAATCGTTTCTGCAGGTCGCTTGCGGTAAGCTCACACCTTGTCTCCTCTGCTGCCACACCGAGATAGGACACTGTCGCATGCAGAGAGCGCCGGTACATGTTGGCCTTGGTGCTATTCTACCTTCTCCGAGTTGGCCACCTTCAATAGTTCACGGGATACTCGCCCTCCAGAAGCGTCTGCTTGAACAGCTTCTCATTAATAGTGGCGCCCAGTCTCTTGCAAATGGTGCGCATGTCTAGCTCCGCATTTCCCAGGCACGTCGTACCGCCAGGCGACGGAGTAATGTTGAAGATAATACCAGTACCTGACAGGTTCATAGCAATTACATGTCGAGAGACGCTACAAAATTCCAGCCTACTTTCTACTCCTGTGCCCTGCTTGACCACGCGGAAGGCAAACTGTAAAGAGCGAAAGGGAAACTCCGGGCAGTGGACGGTCACAACCCTGGGAAAGGATGTGTGTGTGCGTGGTTCTTCTGTGTCACTCAGCTCGGTGCGGTAGTCCCCGAAACACGACTAAGGCACGCACGCCCATTCTGCTGCAGGGCTGCCGCACCCCCATGCGGCTAGCCAACGCCGCCGGGGGCGCGTCACGACCAGTGGTCAACGATTAACCCTGCAGCGCGACTGAATCTGCTGTCGGGTTCTCGAAGGTGCGGTTGCAAGAAGGAAGCAAACTCAGAATGACTTCCTCCGCTGCAGTGGTACCCGGACACGCTAGCTGCATGCAGGAGCCGTGCGCTTTTTGCAACTGTGGAAGCCTGCACCCGCAGTCGCCTGTACTCCCATCGTGATGGCAATCTTGTCAATCTAAGTGAGTGACTCACCGGGGTCAATTTTTCCTTCACCAAGGAGAAGCTTTCGCTGTTTCTTATCAATCAGCTGAGGACGGACACCGCCGTACCCCTTGGCGTACGTGAGATCTTCTGGCTTGATTGATGGCACAATCTTGCGGACATCCTGTGAAGCAGAGCAGTTTAAGACGAGCACACCAATTACGTTGCTCCTCTGTCCGCTTTCCGGGTGCAGCCGCTTGTTGTGGACCTGTGAATCCCGCTGCGTTCGGGAAGGCGTCCGGTGTCTGTCTGTGGTCTCTTCGCGGGCGCCCGCCACTCTCGCGGTTTCCGCGTTTCGGTAGCAGCGCAGCAGCTGTGTTAGAATGTCACCCTAGCACCGCTGTAAAACGTCTGATCCAAGTAGTTCATGGAACCTGTTCTTCCGTGTCGCAGGAGGCAGCGTGCAGGGCTTTTCCGACCAAGGGGCTACCACATTTTTCATGACATGAAACCGTGCTCTACCTTGCAATTGTCACGCAACTTCTTTTCTCTGAGATCTGCAAGGAAGCAGGGTTGCTAGAACGGCTACCCGGTAATGTCTGGTTATCTTCTCACGCCCACCCAAAAGTGCATCTGCACGAGCACCAGCCTTGCCTAGAGCAAAACACCTGTATTCTCTCCCGCAGACGCGCGTGCCTAGCGCGGCGTTCTCACCTTCGCAAACAAGTGCGTGTTAAGTTTAGGGACTTCGTAAAGGAAATTTTTCAGGACATAGTTGCGCATGTGTGAGGTCCCAAGGAGGTCGAGGTAAACCTTCACGAGATCCGAATCCGGATTTATCACGCGCAAGAAGTCGGGGATCGAAGAATTGTTGTACCGTTCGAGCATCGGTAGAGGGAGCGCGGTGGGCCCAAACCGTGTTTTGCCCACTGCGACAAGGTCTGGATCTCCGTGGACAGCAGCGAAGGGTAACCGAGGATCTTGGCATGTGTACACTTTGCCGTTGAGCATCTCCGGTGCGAAGTAAAAGCTCCCAGCCATTGGCAAACAACTGAACTGTAGACCGTACCCCAACTTCTGGGCAAGCAACAACGATTGCCCGCAAGCGCTGACAACTACAAAGCGAGCCTGATAAAAAAAAAAAAACCCACAGCCCGTATCCGGTCGGAAACGTCAGTTCCATGTCTAAGCAGTTTTCTGATTACACCGTCCCGGAAAATGCGGAATCACCGAGACAGAGAAGGGACATACACAACCGCAGATGACAGTTTTACTGCCATCGAGGTCGGGACACGCAAGATACCATCTGATCTCTGTGCAGTGAGCTCAGGTACGTTCTTGCTCTGACCGACAATGTCAATGCCCGACATCGGCACCCGCGCCGATGGCCGTCCCATCACGACAGGGTGCGGTACCATTCCACGCCGCTTGAGGAAGTGGTAGTGCAACAGTGAAAGATTTTTCCCAGCAAGGTGGTGGGGAAATCCCGTGCTCGGAGTAAACGGGACGTGAGGACTAGCCTGCCTGCTGGAGGCGCGCTGCGTTGACACGTGGCCGGAATATCTCAGCTCAACTGGGGATTTGCGCTCACGCACGAGCCACCGTCCCCTTTTGTACCCCTGAACCTTTTCCCCACCACGCCACATTCGACTTGAAAGCGGCGAAGAGAAAAAGTAGACCGAGAAAACACGTCTCTTGGGAGGCAGCGTGGTGACTATCTTAGTCTCCTGTCAAATAGGACTGTGATGCTGACTTCTGTCCTGCCCCCGCTGATCTGTCGGTCATTGTCGTACCCTGACAGGCGTTATACCTATAGTCCTTCTGAACGAGAACTTGAATGACAGTCACTTCAAAGTCGGTGCACTGGGTGGCACTGCTCTAGATATAGCTACACTCTATAGTCGTCACAAAGTAGCCGTCACTCAGATTCGGCTCACCCCAGCTGGAATGAGGACTCCTCTTACGTATCATACACGTGACCTGGCGTCCTTACGGGACTGACTGCACGTTTCCTTTTCCTGCGTCTGACATACCCTGGCAGTGCCTCGCGTTGTCTTAAGAAAAAACCCGTCGTCCTCATGCTTGAGATCCAGGAGCTCCGTAGACGTTTGTATATCTACCTGAGAGAAAACGCATATGCGACAGCGTGACAGAGTCCTGAAGCGGCTCGCCTAGGTCGTTGCGGAAGTGTCACCAGTTTGTGCCCGCTTCGATGCAGCAATGCAAGACCAGGGCAGCCAGTTGGTCTGAACCTCTGCCCCAGCTGTCCCCTCTGAACAACACGAATGCCACTATTCGGTCATCTACGCGGGACTCCCCTTGGCACTTCCACGCGTCTTTTCTCCAATAAAGCGACTGTGCGTGAACGAGACCCGAATGAAGGAACTGGTAGGCCGTGAATGGATGGATACTTAGTAAAACGCAGAGTTACTTAGAGCAAGTGACGTAAGAGACATGACCATTGTACCTGTACTCTGTCTAGTCCTTTTCAAGAATGAGAGAATAACCTGTGTACCTCTTCTGATATCAAACTAATGAGACGGTGTGCCAACTCTAAGCAACGTACCTGCTTCCCCGCCGAGCTCCTCTTCGCCTGGTCGACAAAGGAAGCAGCGAGATGGTAATAGTTAACTGCCGAGTGCTCATCGGGCACAAAAATGGCGGCGGCCGGCTCGGGGCGTAAAGAATGAGAGTTTTTCATGCCTACCCGAGGCTCCACGTCCGCGAGCTGAAGGGTGACAGGAAAACCTCGAGCCCCGACACTACGGAAGAGCATCTCCGTTTGACAACCAAGCCACTACTGCCCACAACCCCGATTTCGGATAGGCCTTTCCCCCCCCTGCCACAAGATGATTTTTGTCAGCCTCGGCGCCGGAAACCGACGAGGTCGTTACGACACGCTGTACACAACATGTCGACAGTCCCAACATCGGTCGCCGGGCTGACCACTGCGGCGACTATGAAGACTGTCCTTGGCTCTTTGAGAAAGGCACTGGCCGCAAGCACGTCAGGCGATTATCACACGGAGGCAGCCAAGCACGTCTTCTTTGGGTATGCTTCTGAAGATGGATTACTCTGACTAACCTTGACCCGAAAACATGAAAAGACGCTGGTACAAATACAGTAAGTTGTGCCATGAGGCTCTACAGCTGAATTCTCCGACAAAGAGCACACTCCGAAGAGGATCTGCGAAAATCCCGGCTAGAAGGCAACGCGCGGTCCTTCCAGCCGGGATTCTCGCAAAAGGTAGAGTGTATACGACTAACGGGTGAAAGGGAATCCGTCTTCGGCCCTTCGGCACAGACAGTAATCTGAAGGGGTGAACAAAGAGACCGGGCAACAGGGCTTGCGTCTCGCCTCTTACAGCCAAGAACAATAACTAACCACAAGGCGGCACGAGCGGCGGATTGCTGAAGCGCATTATACCCTACCAGAGCTCTTTCGTTACCTTCTTTTTATCGATGAATTCCATTTTCGTGAAGACGCTTCTGAAAATATGAAAGCGTTTCTCCATGAACTCGCATTCCGTCTCTCCCACTGCGAGGGCCATCTTCTGCATGCGCTGCACAACTGAGTCTCGCTCAGCGGGGGGCAGTTTTGTAGCATAGTTCCTGAGCATATCCGCCTGACGTTTGACAATCTTGGCCTTCTGTAATGTGTAGTTGGTCTCGATGTCGCCACAGTGAATTGTTTGGGAATTATTTCGGGGGCAGGAAGCGACAACCGCGAAAGACGGCCGACGCTCTACCAAACCAATCTTCTTCAGGTCTGCAAGCACATCAGTTCCACGGCTCGGATTGGTGCCCTTCATAGTAATGAAGGTTCCCGAGAAAAACTACGCAACACTGCCCCGGTTAGCGGACACCGACGCACACGCCATCCATGACACCGTACCGCATTGATGTAGTACCACGTAGACGCGGCGACAGCCGGCTTTCCAAGGAAGACGAACTAGAAAGCGACCTGCCGAGAGACCTCCTAACGCTCTTCCAGCGGCAGCCAGCCTCTGACACACCAGACGCGCTGTCGACGCTCTGTCTACGCCCGCATTCACGACCATGGAGTACATAAGCCCGCAACAGTTTACAGTTCGACACTGAAGCTTTGAGAAAAAGAATCACAAATATTTTGGCAACACGAACGAAACAGTACCGACTCAGCACAGTGCAGTTTTTTCTTATGATTCAGCTCTTCGCCGCAAGCAATATCACAACGGCTAGACCGAGTCGAACGAAACGGACGTGAACAGGCCCCCACTGCAGCTGTCACTTCGCCAGAGAAATACGCAGAGCCGAGAGGCAGTGAAGACTCGACAAGTCAGTCACAGGTGCCATGAGAGATATATGTGCGCCTGTACAGTCAAGTCTGCAAGATAAAAGACTCTTTGACTGACACCAAACAGAGCCCGGGGCATGGCTCACCATGCGGAAACCTCACAGGGTGAACAAATAGGCAGCAAACGCGTGTCGCCACAGTATTTACGCACTCAGGTTTGTCTTAAGAAGTCAACAACGAACGCGGCAAAACGGATTGTCAAAGTGTGGCTGTCCAGGCAAAAACTGACGCGTCTGCAGCATAAGTGTTCCAAGCCAGTTTTCTCGCCTACGCGAGGAAGGCGCATTCGCTATTATGAACCAGTCAGGAAGCCGTTCTCAAGTATTGTCTTTTTCTGGAGGTGTCACCGCCCAAATAAG
Organism: Cystoisospora suis; assembly: GCF_002600585.1. Classification (NCBI taxonomy): domain Eukaryota; phylum Apicomplexa; class Conoidasida; order Eucoccidiorida; family Sarcocystidae; genus Cystoisospora; species Cystoisospora suis. The sequence goes on from NW_027153219.1 coordinate 88,294, forward strand.
GTACTTTTCCATACTGGGGCCGACTGTATATTCACGAAATCTTCAAGTGGAGACGATTCAGAACCAACAGCCAAGGGTCGGTGCACTCAACAGGTGAGAGCGCATTCCTTCTATCTAGCCTGAACGCCGACCTCCTGACTAGTGGGTATCTTGAACTGAAGCTTAGGCCTGATGACAGGCTGGCGAACCAGCGAAGCTGCGTCAGAATTGTACTAACCATGGAGTCCTGCGCGCCCTCCCATCAACTAGAGCGAGTGAGCTACAAACGATTCGATATGTGTGTCTTGATAGGAGGGAGAGTCCGCGGGCCGTTGCCCAAGTGTTTAGCAAGAAAGGGGCCTCGACCCCGAGAGGGTCCAACCACATAGCGGTGGTTCGCAATGCGTGAAATGAAACGTGCAAACTTCCGAAAGTACTGTGCTTCCAGAGTAAGCAGAGCGTACTTATTCAATCCGTGATGGTACTGTTGGCTCTCTAACGCCTGGTTACCAAGCTGCTACGTCAATATGATGCTTGGATGCTCTACATTTTTGAACGCACACGCGGCGGACAACCTCAGAGAGGAACCCAACGCATTAACAAGCATCTCTATGTGCTCACACTCTTTCTCACCCTAGTTCGCTGCACAGCCGAAATCTAGGGAAGCGAAGATTAGTCCACTGTTGCTGCCCAGCCTACCGAAGTACAATACTTTGGACGCAGACAATGTACCTAACAGACTGGTTACGGTTCTAGTCACACCTGTGAATTTGCACAGCTCGTACAGGAGGGCGGTTCCTGTGACGCCACCGCCGACAATGAAAACGTCGTACAGATCTGTTCCAAGGCGCCCTATGGAGACAGTTGCTCCTCCTCTCGACGACGCCGCAGCTTTAGGCGTACTCGCGGGCGCATCGACCCCTACAGACGGTGCCTGGGGACTTGTGTGTTGCTGACCACCCCCTGTTGCTCCTCCCTTCAGGCCCGTGGCCGTAGAAAAAGACGAGCGCGCGTAAGCCGAGACATGCTTAGAGGGGATGGAACTCTGAAGCAGCTTGCCTTGCCTCAGAACAAGCTGACTGGCAATGGTTCTAGTTAACGATCCAAGTGGAGTCCGCATGTTTGGGCTGTTTCTGCACGCGAGCTTTGAGCACGTGGAGAGGGCCAAAGTGAGAAACCACTGTGCCTCGACACAAGATCGAAACAAGTAGGTCCCAGAATCCCAGTTGGAGCAAGTCCGAGCGAAGCGAAAAAGAACGCAGGGTGTGGGCCCGAGTCTTGCTCGCACTGTTGCCGAGCAGCATGCCGGTCAACGGGACCTTGGAATCGTGCACGGACACACAGCCAGTACTTGCTGCTGCCAACGGTGAGGGAAGGCCAAGCCAAACAGAAGAAAGCGTGCTTGGACGAAAACGAAAGACGTCGGTTCTGATGAGACTACTACGGGATGAATCGAGGATGCGGCGCGTACAGCGGAATGAAAGACCCAGTCTCACAGTCGGGACAGCTGCAGGGCTGCACGGTATTGAAGTGAAGCTGGCGCTCAAAAACAAGTCAAAACCAGTGAAAACTCGGGGATCTGCCGAAGAGGAGTAGTCAAGGCGTTTGAGGCTTGCATGTAGCAAATTCAGGAACCGCCGACTCGCTTCCACGGACAGAAAATGCGCGGGGTTGCACTCAGCAGGAAGGGAGCTACAAAAACACACATAAAAACCGAAAAGAAGCGAGGCAATGAGGAGTAATAGAAAGACAGGCTCCACGGAGAGCAGCAAAAGAGCTCTTGTGCTCTGGGGGACTACCAGCACATGCCGGCGGCTGTGCCTGCATCCATGCGAACCAATGAAGGGGAAGAAGCACGTCACAGTGACGCTGCCGCCACACCTACCTTCGGCTTTGCTCCTGATCAGGTTCTCCGTTGAACGATCTCCGGAATACAGCTCCCCGCTGATATTTACCATAGTCGTGTTACCGCCAACTTTCGGTGTCACCACGTGAAGTGCGGCCTCCGTGCTTCAGGGTGTCCAGGGGCGTAGAACGGGAATCTTGCAGGTGGATTTGTGTTTTACACAGAACGCGCCCGGCAACACTTTGGTTGACGCTGTCCCCCCCCCCCTGATCTACCAGCGGCCCGGGTGCGTTCCGTTGTCGGATCCCTGTGACACTCCACTTACAGGGCGCTACGCACACTCTTCTTGGATTCCTGGGAGGTTCACGACGAGAACCAATGCAGGTCCTGCAAAAGGCGAATACGAACTCTCTCTTTCAATAGGAGTCTCCCCGGGTAATCGCTGTTACTTGGATCAGAACGGCTTTCTACGGAATATAGTCCACGAAGTCCCACCGCTGCGAAACCTCTTGCCGTACGTGCTGTAGAGTACACTCGGAACTCCCCTGTTGACAGCGACTGCTGGGTTTTCCATAAAACGTCCAAACGGTGGACTTCAACCTATGAAATTGTTATCTATGCACGTCGCTGAGTTCGGCTGTCTTTTTTGAGTCTGCTCTCGGATTGCGTCACGCGCAGGACACCCTGGGCTGCCTACCGAACGAAGACTGTGTCCGAGACCCTCTCGAGCCAATATACCGGTCAAGATGCCTCGTCACTTCCGTCTCCCCTGATGCCTTGGAGCCTCATTTCGCTCCACAGATTCAGCGTGGCCAGCCTGCAAACACACGAAGCGTTATACACCCGGCTACCATAATATATTTCGTGCACTTGTGTGGTCTTCCTCTCTTTGCCCGCCCACGGGGACACTGTCCAGTGAACATTGTGTGTGTCGCCATGGCTTGCGGTGTTCGTGTGGAGTCTCCGGAAGAAAGTCGTCTCTTCGTCTCCGTCAGCTGGTGAGAGCCGATCAACATGTCCTCCATTGACCCCGCGACAGTCCGGGATGTGCGGCACGAGTTATCCAGTAAGTATTTCAAAGAGTGACTGAAATCTCTCAGGCCACAAATATATAGAGCAGCTCAGACGTTGCGATCTCCCAACTTTTTGCTCTGAGTCTGAGGAGTACCTCAACGAGTGGGGAATCGGGTCGGAGGAGGAGCGTGTCGGAGAAGCGTCTTTTTCTCGAGGGCGAAGCAAAGCTCCTCTATAACAGTTTGCTGGAGACAAGCTCGCAGAGTGAGCGACCAAAGACATTAAACGACATCTTCTCTGTTTTGCGTCAGAGATTCATCTCTTACAGATCCCGCCGGGACGTTCTACGAGAGTTATCCCAACTGAAGATGACGCCTGGACAACCGCGGTAGTACATCAACGCTTTCGAAAAGCTGGTGTTAGGGGCGACGAGTGTCGACAAGGACACAGAAGCTTCTTCTTTTCAAAGGGCTCGACAAGTGCACTGGCGACGCCCTTTTGCAGTTGAGGATTCATCACTCCAGGATATTTCAGTAAGCAGTAACTTAGTATTTTTCGAAGGGCCGATAACTTAGTGACTCGTGCCATCTGGCTCAGTAATTTTAATTATCGCATTCTAATATACTAGTTGATAGAAGCTTAGGGTAGGAGCGCAAGCGCGAACGTCTTGAGTGCACTAGTGATCGGCCTTAGATCAGTAAAGTCTCGGTCTCCCCATACAACTCGAACCCCACCCGGCCGGGTTGCACGGAGGATGAGGCGGAGACGTTCTGGCAGTTAGGTTCATGTGGAGTTCTAGCTTGATCTTCGGGCAGCTTGAGCTCAAGGTTTGGTATCGTGTTAAACCGGTGCGAATTCGTGGAATGTTTTATTCATATTGTGCGGACTCAACACGGTTCAACAATTGATTGAATCGATACTGTGAAGTCGATTACCTTGATTGCGGGAGTCGATCGAGCTTTGTAATAAAGCTAAAGACGCAGGGGGCCGTTGCCGACAACCTG